>NW_026852740.1:0-17590 GCF_026571515.1 Ruditapes philippinarum | reverse complement strand
AACAAACAACAGTATAACGAAATATACTAGGCTTTGTAATAATAGGTTATATTGAATAATGTTAAATGGCATTGTTTCTGAAAATAGTAAATAGAGGCTAACCACAGGAGATTTTCAAACATATCTTAAATCTATTAATGATACGGAGTCTGTATTTCATCAAGCTGATGAAGATGAGATTTAACGTTAGATACTTAAATGTCATGTTCTCAGAACTTAATGTTCCTTTTAAAAGGTGAGAGTTTTTTGTTTAATATAATTTTGATATAGGTTATTTCCCATCAAGTTGGGCAGGAGGTTTTATTGTAACTATTCATAAAAATGGGGTTATAGATAACCCTAACAATTATAGGGGTATCATCCTTCTTAGCTTCTTTAGGGAAATTTTTACAAAAGTAATAAATGAACATTTAAACATTTGGGCTGAAAAAACAACAAAGTGTTTATATAATCACGGACCAGTTCCAGAAAACAACGTGAGCACTATTGATACTGTCTTTATATTGCATGGTATTATAACATATTTTTAATGAATAATAAGAAAAAATTGAAAAAGGATCTTTTAATATGTCTTTTGAAACACTTTCTGGACAATCATTGAAGGCACTGTATAAACTTGAAAAGAGCTTATAACATTTCATTGTATGTCAGTTAAAAATAAACTGGATCTATTTGATCAACCTATTTTACCAGTTCTTAACTATGGGTCCCAAATAGGGGATTACTTGATAGTCATGTATTAAAAGAATACATTTAAAGTATTGCAAGAAGATGTTAGGAGTTAAAAGACAAAACAATTTTATCTATGGAGAACTTGGAAGGACATCTTAAAAAATGAGAGCTATAAACGTTATAAAATTCAGGTTAAAAGTTGTTCAGTCGAGCAGTACAAAATATGTCAAAGTTGTGATTAAAAGTAGAAACTGGTAGATGGAATAAACCTGAAGCCATTTCTTATGAAAGGAAAGAAGATGTAATATTTGCTCAAAATAAGAAGATGAATTTCATGTTTTATTATAATGTCCACAGTAAAATAATTTGGAAAACAGCTTTTAAATAATTTTTCTTTGCAAAAAACAAATATACAAAAAGTTATTGAATTGTTAACATCTAAAAATGAAAATACTAAAAGAAATTTATCAATATTTATCTTTAAATTGTTTGAATTAAGAAAAAGTGTTGAATACTCGTAAATCATATTAGCTAGAAAGGTCAATGTAATGTTAATTAATTGATATCATTATGCAAAACTGTATGTGTGTATGTACGTACGTCGTACGTTCGTTCGAACACACGCTCGCACGTACGTACGTATGTATGTTTGGATGCATGCATACATGATGTAGTATTAGTAGTATTTATTAGTATTAGTAGTATTTGTAAGGGATGTTGTTTTGTATTTTGATGTATTGTTTTATGTTGAAAGTATGTAGTGCGTGCGTCGGCCCTTTCGTGCTGCTGCGTGCGTCGGGGTGTGTGTATTGTGTACTCATGGGGATAAAAGCCCAATTATTTTTTTTAAGGGAAAATCTAAAAACATAAACTAAAATGTACAAAAAAGAACAAAAGATTAAAAGCTAAATTTATATTGACATTTTTTGGGTTTTAATCCTTTAAAAAATATTTTGTTTTAAACTTTTCACATTTTAATAATATGTCTTTACTTATCCTTTTAGATCTGAACGTTTCATGCCCTGGATACAAAATTTGGAGGGGCTTTTAAAAACCCCTTTGAAATTCTACCTTTTTAAGCCTCTTCAATGATAATCCAAAATCGGGTAAGAAAACATTTCAAATTGAGTTTATTATTTTTATCTTTCCAAAGTTCTTTTATTTTCTTCATTTATTTCTCATTTATTTCATATTGAAGTATAACAATACAAATGTGGCAGATTTTGATTATTTCTAAAACATCTTTTATGCATTGAAATACTTTCTCCCTAAATTACTTCTGTTTACGGTAAAGCATTTCAGATTCACTTAAATCCATGACTTTTCAAGTGTAAGATTGGTCCTCTTAAATTTTTAGTAATTTCAAGATTAACGATTTAATGTTACGCTTTTATGGTTTTTCTTATTTATTGATAATGTTTTCTTAAGAAATTGTTTAATTTGAAACTACCCCTATTTCCTTTATTTTCTAGCATGAAATTTTCTGTGAGTTCACTTTTAGCCAGACTATATAAGAAAGATTTTGACCTTCTCAATTGCTTTTGCCTCAAGGACGCCAACGTAGCTTTTATACCTAGTCAACGAGATAAGCCACAATTTTTACCAATGTAGGGGTTTTTTTGTTTCATTTTGAATAAAAAATCTATTTTTATTATATTTTCTCAGGAGTGTTTTCTATTTAGTTAAATAAGAAACTTAAATAACTTAAAAGTGGTAAACAGAATCCCCAAAGAAAGCCCAACACGGCAAAATTGAAAAATGTTGCAGGCTCTGTTTGATTGAGCCTGTTCATGGACGGTAATGGAAAGTGCAAGTTACCGTCCACGCCCCCTAGCACCGGCTTAAGCAAAATTCAACATTTAACATGAACTGGTAAAATTAAGAATTTTGAAACATCCGCAGATGTGTTTATATGGCGGTTATCATGGAACCTTCAATGTGACACGTTAGTGCCATTTCATGAAAAGCGGCATATGGTGCCCTAGTAAAAAAATTCGTGTGCCCTAAACGAGAAAACAATGGGTGGAACTAAATAAAATGGAATTTTGAAAGGGGATCTGAGGTTATGAAACCTGCATATCACAGATATAACGTCAAAAGACCAATTTAAAAAGCAGGCCTCATGTCCTAAGAGTGATTCAACAGTATTCAAGTAGGAATACTGTTGAATCACCCAAATTGAAATAGGCCAAATACAAGAAACTGAAAATACCCTGTAAAATGTATACACAACAATAATGTCGTGCTGAACGATCTTCAAGGATCGAAAATATAACATCATTGATTAAATGTACGGGGAGACGTTTTACAGCCGCCACACGGCACAAAAAACACGGATGTGACAATGAAATAGTGGTAAACAGAATCCCCAAAGAAAGCGCACCATTGCAAAATTGAAAAATGTTGCAGGCTCGGTTTGATTGAGTCTGTTCATGGACGTTAATGGAAAGTGCAAGTTACCGTTAACTTTGCTTTCATCTTAAACTCTGTAAATCATAACTAACTTATAGATTGTAGTAGATTTTGAAATGTATTGAACTAGAATCACTATATTTGAGAAATAAAATTAAATAAAAGTCATTTAAATTGTGAATGATCTTTGTTTGAATTGAAACCTTAGCGTTTATAATAAACCCGGGTTTGCAAGGTTAGTAAACCTGCTACACAAACATACAAATTAACATACAATTCATGCATATTTTCAAAAACAAAACACTGTACGAAAAAACATCCATTCACTCCATACATTTGTATTTCTACCATATATTCATTTAATTCAAAAAAAAAAAAAACCCTGAAAATTTAAGAAAATATTCAAAGACATTTGACATAAATTTTGGAGTAAAAAATAGAGTAAAAAAAGGAAAATTTAAAGTATGTTCAAAAACATCTAACATTATTTTAAAGTAAAATATGGAGAGAGAGAGAAAAAAACTACGAAGAAAAGGTCAGAGAATATTCATACCCAAGCATACATACAGTAATTCAGAAGATACTTTTTACCTACAGACATACTAAAACATACATGCAAAACAAACACAAAAAAAGAACAAGAGAACTAGTTTCAATTAATTTTCAAACGTTTTATGGTTTTGAATTAATTGAGCTTTCCCCTACTGTTTGATAGAGCGTTAAACAAGGTGCCCCATTTTTTTGCCCCCACTTTAGTGGCGGGCATTTAGATTTACCCTTGTCCGTCCGTCCGTCAATCTGTCCGTCCGTTCTCTTTTGTGTTGCATGTAACTCAAAACGTATTTGACCGAGAGTCATGAAACTTGACAGGAATGTTGTTCAGCATGTGAAGTTGTGCACCTAGGTATTTTTGTCTGGATATTTTAGCATTTTAGAGTTATTGCCCTTGACTTAGTAAAATTTTGCATTTTTCAACTTGTGTCGCATGTAACTCAAAAAGTATTTGACCGAGAGTCATGAAGCTTGACAGGAATGTTGATCAGCATGTGTAGTTGTGCATCTGGGTAATTTTGTCTGGATAGTTTTAGTATTTTTAGATTTATTGCCCTTTACTTAGTAATATTTTGCAATTTTCAACTTGTGTCGCATGTAACTCAAAAAGGATTTGACCTACAGTCATAAAACTTTACAGGAATGTTGATCAGCATGTGAAGTTGTGCACCTAGGTATTTTCGTCTGGATTTATCCAGTATTTGTAGAGTTATTTCCCTTGACTTAGATTTCCCTCTACTTGTGTCGCATGTAACTCAAAACCTATTTGACATAGAGTCATAAAACTTTACAGGAATATTGATCAGCATTTGTAGTTGTGCACCTGGGTATTTTTGTTTGGGTTTATTTAGTAATTTAGAGTTATTGCCCTTGACTTAGAATTTTTTTGCAATTTTCAACTTGTGTCGCATGTAACTCAAAAAGGATTTGATATAGAGTTATTTAACCTTACGGGAAGGTTGCTCAGCCGATTTAGTTTTGCACCTGGGGTTTCGCTTGTGGATTAATCCAGTATTTGTAGAGTTATTTCCCTTGACTTAGTAAAAACCGTTTCATTATGTTGTTATTTGTTCGTTGAGGGCTTGAGTTAAAATCAATCAACGTTACAGGAATAATGATCAACATCACTAAATTACACGAATAATGATTCACATCACTGTGAAGCTATGAACCTGGGACTTTGCATGTTGATTTTTTTCAGTTTTGTAAGAGTAATTGCCCTTAACTTACAGTAGTATAAATTTGCAATTTTCAACTTGTTCATGCATAGCTTAAAGAGTATTTTACTTGTAGGCCTGAAAGTTTACAAGAATGTTTGGTCAGCATGTGTACTTATGTACCTTGGGGTTTGCTTGTTGATTTATTCAGTATTTTTTAAGTTCTTGCCCTTTACTTAGTAAAAGATTTTTAGTTTTCAAAAAATATTTGATATAGAGTCATAAGATTGAAAGAACAGTGGCGCGGTGGGGGCACCCGTGTCATATGGACACATTTCTTGTTGTTTTTGTGATTCAACTTTATCATTTAGAAAAGCAATTTCCTTTTCAATTTGTGTTCTGAATACAAAACGTTTCTGAAAATATCGAAAGTCGGTTCATGCTTTTGGTATTTCATTTTAAGGATAAAATATTTCATATGTATGATAATATAATTTACTAAACTACTGTTTATATTGTTTTTCAGCTCTCCAAACACTCTAAATAATATCAGAAATCAATATTGATTGATAAGAGATAAGAATTTAATTTTGACCATAAAATTTGTACAATAGTACATTCCCAAAAAAGATAATAAAGCTTTTCTAAATTGCTACCAAAAAAATCACATTGATTTGAATTGCTAAGGTTATATTTAAATAACATTGTATTAGTTGAAATTAGTCTATGTATAAATTTGTATTGAAAATTTCTCAATAACACATCTGTTGTACCTTTGAATGGAACCATATATATTTTATGCCAATCCAACTCAGTTTCTGTTTCTTTTTCCCATTTCTCTTCATTTGTATTTTTGAACATCCATCGTTCTCAAGTTGAATTTTAAATAAAAGCTTATTTACAGATGATATTTTTTTAACTTTATTTAAGAGTGTATCTTGTACTTCGATATAATTTCTTGTAGATTTCAGACCATCTAGATATATTTTGGTATATTATTCACAAGCTTGTAATTTTTAAAAATTCAACATTTTCAATACCATAGATATTTTCAAGGTCATCAAATTTGTATAGTTTATTTTTGCTATAATCATATAGATGTTCTAAATATATAAACCCTTTATTATGTCATGTTTTATAGTACACCAATTTATTATCAATTTTGATATTCGAATTATTCCATTTCATATGTTTAAGGTTATCTTTTTTAATATTGTGTTTTTGTTGAATATGAAACCATGACAAAAGCACATTATTTATGAATAAATTATGAGGAAATAGCTTGATATCTGATTTTGACAGATTACAGTCATACATAAGATCATTTCAATACTGTTTTATCTTTTGATTTATGAAAAGTTTCCATAATCCTTTATTGTCATCATTAATGTATCGTTGGACCCCATTTGCCTTTACTGCATTTAAAAAAGTATTAATATC
Organism: Ruditapes philippinarum; assembly: GCF_026571515.1. Lineage (NCBI taxonomy): Eukaryota > Metazoa > Mollusca > Bivalvia > Venerida > Veneridae > Ruditapes > Ruditapes philippinarum. The sequence continues at coordinate 11,357 of NW_026852740.1, read as the reverse complement.
GATCATTTTTAAACCGCCATTTTGAACATTAAGTTTTAATGTTTTACGTTTGATTTTTTTTTTTTGGCTTGCCATCCCATAGAAACAGAAACATTGCTTTAAATATTTCTTTTATCCTATCATTTGATGGATTTCTAAAACTGAATATGCATATACCAGTTTAGGTAAGGCAAAAGTTTTTATTACCATCACTGTACCCATTAGGGTCAGTTTTCTGTGTTGCCATTGTTTTAAGCAATTAAAAAAGTTTCTAGGTTTTTGTTCTAAATTTATATCTGTATCTCTTTTGTAATCAGAAGAGAAAAGAATACCTAGAGGTTTTGCTGAATCAGATGTCCAATTGAATTGTTTATGTTTGCAACGTTCTACAAAACTTTTGTAAGCGATCCCACTCGTAGAACTGTAGATTTTTTTGTATTTAGTTTTAATCCAGAGATTTTGCCTAATTCTGTTATAATATATTCAAGTTTTTCAAAAGATTTCACTGATCGATCATTAACAAAGATTGCAAAGAAAGATTGCGATTTCTATCCCTTTAAAATCTTTTTCTATGAAATTTGATAATATTTCTATGCATAATATAAATAATGAAGATGATAATGGACATCCCTGACGAACACCCCTTTCTATGTTTAAAGACTCCGAAAAATGCCCATCATTGCTTACTATACCATCATTGCTTACTATACTTGATAAATCAGTGTAAAGGATTTTAACCCATTTTATAAGATCTCATCCAAAATTAAATTTATCCAGTGTATCAATGACAAATTTATGACTTAGACTGTCGAGTGCTTTTTCATAATCGGTAAAGAATAATAAACCTGGTTTATTTTCTTTCTGCAGATGTTCAATAACCTTACATTTTCACCAATATATCTATATTTTGTACTAGAAATGTGTCATCATGCCACGGATGCCCCCGCATGCAGCCAAAATTTCAGATGTTATAATATTTAGTTCCAAATTTGTTTGCACAAATTATTTTTTTCATTTTAAGTTCAAAGCCCTTAAAACTTTTCAATGTTAACACAAACCATTTTCATACAATGTTCAAGGCACTGAAATTATTCAGTCTTAACCTTTTGAAAATAGCATATTTCATATTTGTAGCCAAAATGATAGCTACATACATTTCCACAAAAGTATGAGTGCTGAAACTGAAAGTTCAAAAATTTTCCAACATTCAAAAAAGATAAGTTTGTCCAAAATCATTGAACCACGACCAAATTCAAACTTAAAATGCTTATTGCTAAGATGTATCTATATTATTTTCAAAGTGAAAAGGACATAACTCTGCCAAAAAATCATCAAACCATGACCAAATTCCAACTTGACCTGCCAGTTCCTTTGAAATATCCATATGTCAAATTTTAGTTGAATATGCACAAAATGTAACACTGTTAGGTAGATAATGAACAGAAACTGTAACCCAAATTTCATATTATTTTCAAAGTGAAAGGGGAATTACTCTACCAAAAATCATTGAACCATGACCAAATTCGAACTTGACCTGCGCATTCCTTTGACGTATTTATATGTCAAGTTTGAGTTGAATGTGATGTACCGTTGGGGAGATAATGAACGAAAACTTAAAATTTCATATTATTTTCAAAGTGAAAGGGGCATAAAATAGACAAAAACGGAATCCCTAAAGAAAGTCCAACACAACAAAATTGTAAATGTTGCAGACTATGTTGAAATCAGCCTGTTCATGGCGTTTAATGGAAAGTCAATTTACCAACCCACGCACCCTAAGCACCGGGCTTAAGTTGAATTCAACATTTAACACGAAAATGGTAAATTTTAGAAACATCTAGTTAGTTTATCGACGGTTTATCACAACCTTTTCAATTGACCCAGATGCCATTTTCCATAAAAGCGGACGTTTGCCCAAGTAAAAGAATGACTTAAACTTACTCTGCCCAAAAATATCGAACCATGACCAAATTCGGAACTTGCCTTATTTTCCATTGACATTCCATATTCACATTTTAGTTTGAATGTGTTGACAACCTTTACTAAAAATAATTCACTGCGGTAACCGTTACCCGGATATTGCTCCGAATATAAATGAACTTTTCATTCCCCATTTCGCGACTTTAAACGAGGAAGAAGGTAATTCATTGACGATATTTAGTTCTTTTGAAATTGGTTTGATAAAATTTTATAGCAAAACAAATACTTCGATAATTTCTCTAGTTATGAAACCCCAAAAATTTGCGAGAAATAGTTTTTGAAATTAAAAAGGGAGTATAATTTTTCTTTTTTCCCAGGGATAAATAGTTTCGGATCATTTAAATTGATTTTTTTTCTGCATATATTTTCCTTTGAAAAAAACCCTTTAAATCGGGAAATGTTTTTTAAAGATGTTTTAATGTATTTTGTTTTAAATGTTCAATAAACAATGAACCTCAGATACATGCTTTTTGAAAATAAAAAAACCCCCTGTCAGTTTACCGAGAAAATTCTTTGGATTTGGCCCCCCGGTTTTCACGAGTATTGCCTTTAGTTGTAACGAGTATTGGTTATTAATATCGAGTAAATACAAGTAGTAAACACAAGAGTGTTTACCACATTTAATCTTAAAAATATATCTTATTGTGTATACTTATTTACACTATATGTGCAGAATAGGCAGAGTTCGGAGGTACTTTACTGGAAACATCTGCAAATAATCCAGATTTTCTGCTGATGAAAAATCTCAGTCAAACGTACCCAGCAATTTTCTGTGTTTAAAAGGTTCTCGTTGCTATCGAAGGAACAACCTTTCCAGACTTTGTTAATAATTATTGCATATCTTACTTTAAATAGTAAAAAAATGCATCCAAAAGTGCATATATGCTGCCTCAAGATTGTCAATAGTAGACGTATTGAGGAAGTGTGTCACGGTTCAAAACTGTTCACTAATTCCCGGGACCATTCGGAATACCGTACCGCGGCTCGAGATCTAACGACTGAGCTATCCACCGCTTACACATTATCACCCCGAAATAATGAACAGTTCTGAACCGTGACATGTGCCATTATCTAATATCAACCGACTTCCTACTATGCCAAAAAACCATATAAAGGTAAATTTCGGTCATTTTGCACATGCACTCTAGCAACGGCAGACCGTCTGCACGTGAAAATTGTTACGTCATTAGCAACGAGTTACCGTGATGTACAGCTCAAAAAACTGATAATGGATTTTAATAAGATTCATGATTAAGGACAGCAGATGGCAATAAAAATTAGGTTATTGTTCCTTATAACCTTTCACTTCATCGGTAGGCGTGTTTTGAAGGCTTCACACCACACCCTTTTGAGACCTCAAATAGTGTAAAACCCCAATAAAGAGGTACATCAAGGGGGTACCACAGGGGGGATGTGCCCCTTCTGTTAGGGGGTTTGAAGTGGGGCAAGTAGCCCCTCTAATCGCCGAGATTTGGGACTTGTGGGGGCGGGGGTATAATGGCCTCAGATCGATTTAAAAATGCCGTGTATTCAACGCCGAAAAGCCTTAAACTTTATCTCAATCAATTGAGAAGTTGCTGCACTTGAAATCAGTTTTTATGGGAAAAGAAAACAAACGCAAAATAGAGATTTTTTTTTTGCAATTTTGAGACGTTCCTCCCCCCCCCCCCCATGGTAACTGAAAATTTGAAATTGAGCATGCTATTCCACAGGCTATGGTCCAGCCAACATTTGTGGCCGAGCTTGATCAGTATTGAAGCATTTTTTTTTATAGTTTCATAGCAGTTTGAACTTGTAACAGGAGGCTTAATTCAATGAAAACAGCCATTTTTCGCAATATCCTCCGATACCGGGCATACTTGGACGGCATAAGCCCGCGGGCCAATATTTTACTAAGTGTGTCGATATGTTTTTGTTAAGGCAAACTTGCCCTGTAAAAACCTATTATTAATGTCATCAAAATTTGTTTTGTATCTTCTTCTTTTCAGAAACACATTTTCTTGAAGACATGTATTTTTAAAGATTTTGATGGTTCTACCTGCTCCCGACCCTGCTTGCGACCCTGCACACAATTTTATTTCACCCACAGTGTGACTTTCAATCAAATTGGAAATTAAGTCTCTGTATTTGCCCGTAGAAAAAGAACAGTAATAACACTGAAAATGCATTGTTGAATCTGGGAAAAAATTATTTTGAATAAATATCATATCAACAGTACATTATCAGCAAAATAAGATGGAATCGATAAACAGACGTACAAATTAGACAAAAATATCGATTTTCCATCCCAATGTGCTTATTCTGTTTAGCAATACACTGTACACTAAAGTTGGGCTTTTTGCAATACTCTGTACACTTAAAATCAATACTCAGAACACTTTCTTATATCTTTTTTGGCCTAATACTTTTTTGTACTTTCACACTTTTTTTTTTTTTGCCTGAAATTTGGACAAAGCATACTTGGATTGTGAATAAAAAAATTGCCCGATTCAACATTTTTTTTAAAATTTGGTTATAAAAATAATTTACTCTAACGATTCCCTACTGTATTCGCGGTCAAATTTTTCCAAGTGAGCACGCGGATCGTTTAGGGTATAGTTTAATACAATTTTCAAAATACCTCTAATTCTTTTATGTCTTTTAAGCTACAAAAGACCTCTAGATAATATAAACCCTTTAGATAAATGGAAATAGCCATTAGTTTGGGAAAAAATCGTTGTGAAACTTACCTTCTTCCCCCGTTCAAAGGGCGCAAATGGGATGAAAGTCCTTCATTAATATTGAGCCAATATCCGGGGTTACGGTAACCGCCAAGTGATAATGAATGGAAAAACTGATGATGACGGAATGACAGAATGACCGGAAAGGACGGAAATGCCGAAGGACCGGAAAGGAAGAACAGGGAAACATTTATATGCCCCGGCCCCTTTTACAATGGCGGGGGCATAATAAAACCGTTGAATTGAAAACTTATTATAGACGACAGAACATTTTTTTTATTCTTATTATAGTTGTTTTTGTTCCAAGGTTATAATCAACGTTGAGCAAGTTTTTTTTATCTCCAATTTGATATATTTGTAAGATCTTTATCAGGGTTATGAATAAGGGATATTATTCCTTGTCTTTGAAAGAATAATTAATCGAAGCTAAATAATAGTCTTTTATACTATATCCAAAATAATTTATAGAATTCTACTGTTAAACCATCAGATCCAGGACTTTTATTATTTTTCATTTGTGATAAAGCTATTTTACATTCATATTCATCAATTTCCCCTTCACATATGATTTTTTCTTAACTCAACGATTTTATATCTGTATCAAAAAAAAAAATATTTGAATTTTAAGCAGTTTTAAATCTGTACAAACGTTCATAAAATGATTTTTCTTCTTTTAATATTTCTTTTATTTCTGTTATTTCTTTATTTTCTTCTTTTAATTCATGTACAATCTTTTTCTCTGCTTGTCTTTTTCTCGGTTTGCAAAATATTTACTTTTTTTATGTTCTACATGAATAGTTCTTGCTCTTAAAATCGAGCCATTTACACGATATTCATAATTTTCATCAAGTTTTTTGGGGGCTTTTTAATAAAATTTCATTTTAACTTATTTTTAGTCCTCACTTTCTTTATAGGGATCCAATTGTTAGTATTTTTTTCTTCTAATTGTTTTATTTCATTGATTAAATTTAACTCTTGTTCTTTTTTCTTTCTTTTTCTTAAAACTTGCATAACGTTTTGTTACATTCTTTATCGCATATTTTATTATCTCCCACAAAGTATTTGATTTGGATGTTTTATTTATTTCTGCTGTTGAATGAATGATTTCTTCAATTTGTCTTTGATAATCTTCATCTAATAAAAAAGCACTGTTCATTTTAAAGTATACAGGCCCTTTTTTCATTGCATTATCATTTATTGACAAAGTTACTAGAGAATGATCTGTTTAAAAGCAATGTGAAATATTTTTTTTGGAAATGATGTTTCTAAGCGAATAAGATATAAGGAAGTAATGAAGTCTACAGTAAATGACTGGTTTTCCGTTACTGTGCCATGTAAATTGCGTCTTTTCGGGGTGTATAAAACGTCAATAAGATTAAATGTTTCCATATTATTTTTTCATCTTATATCTAAATTTTCTACTTGTATGAAGATTTCCATTCTTTTTATCGAAAGTTGTGATAATTACTGTATTGAAATCGCCACCGATTACAATGTTCTTGTCGTTATTTTCAAGAATTAACTTTTCAAGTATATCAAAAATATATATGTTATCATCATTTGGTCCTTAAATGTTAATCATTGTGAAGTCTTTTTCATTTATTTTTACTTCAATCATTATTAATTTTCCTATAATCAATACTTTTTTATTTAAAATTTCTATATTACAATCATATTTAATAAAAAAAAAATGTTGTGCCGTTCTATTCATTGATTTGTTAAGTGGGTTTCTTGTAACATATAAATAGAATAAGAATATGGTTTTGAATCCAGCCAATTAAATAATTGTTTTCGTTTGTACTATTTCTTAACCCTCTAACATTTAAAGTAACTATTGTTGTTTGCATGAAGAGTTAACTAACATCATACTCAAAAATATAAAACCATAAAACACAAAAAACAAAACCAGCTCACCCATAACACTGAAAAAACAAGATTGCATTTGAGAAAAATGCTATGACACCGCATGGTTCAAATTTTATAGCTGTACATCAAAGGACAAGAAAGTCGGTCACATCATCAAAATCTAGGTCAAAGTTCAATTTTACAACAAAAACTGTGCACATGGTCAAAATGTCATTGCTGTACATCAAAGGACAAGAAAGTAGGTCACTGTCTCCTTTGACAAGGCATAATTTTGACCCAAGGGTTTAATAACAATCTTGATACAGGTCCACCAAACAACATTTCAAGTCAAATATCTAAGCTATAGCTTTCTCCCATTCAGAAAACATTTGTTTTATTTTCTGTTTTTAAAACGTGTACATAATGAGAATCACTGCCCCCAGGACAGGGCTAATTTTTGACATTTGAACAATTTTGGTAGAGGACCTATAGATGATATAATATATCAAACATCAAAGCTCTATGCCTTGAACCTTCAGACAAAAATATACTTTTTTTTTCACTATATGTACATAATGAAAATCAATGACCCCCGGGGCGGAACCAATTTTGACCCCAGGGCTAAAATTTGAACAATCTTGCTAGAGGTTCACTACACAATGTTTCATGCAAAATATCTTAACTCTATCCTTTGTAAATTTAACGAAGATGATTTTTTAAGTTTTAACTATATACATATAAGATAAACCTATGGCTCCCAGGGGCGGGGCTAATTTTGACACAAGAGGCAAAATTTGAACAACTTTGGTAGAGTACCTTTAGATGATATAATTTAACAAATATTAAAGCTCTAAACCTAATCTTATGCAAAATATCTAAGCTCAAGGCCTTTTGGGTCTTTACAAGATGGTGTTTTAAGGTTTTACTATATGTACATATAGCGAAAATCAATGACACCGGGGCGGGGCCGATTTTGAACCCAGGGCTATGATTTGAACAATCTGGGTAGAGGTCTACCAGACAATGCCTTATGCAAAATATCTAAGCTCTAGGCCTTTTGGGTCTTTACAAGAAGGTGTTTTAAGGTTTTACTATATGTATATATAGCGAAAATCATGACCCCGGGGCGGGGCTTGATTTTGACCAAGGGCTATAATTTGAAAAAATCTTGGTAAGGATCTATCCAGATGATGCCTTATGCAAAATATCTTAGCTCTAGGCCTTTTGGGTTTTTCACAAGAAGGTATTTAAAGTTTTTACTATATGTACATAGTGAAAATCAATGAACCCCGGGGCGGGGCCAATTTTTAACCCCAGGGCTATAATTTGAACAATCTTGTTAGAGGTCTTCCAGACAATGCCGTATGCAAAATATCTAAGCTCTAGACCTTTTGGGTCTTTACAAGAAGATTTTTTTAAATTTATTCTTATAATTCCTTTTGGTTGCCATGGCAACCAGATTTCTGCATGGAATGAAATTCTTTGAACAACTTTGGAAGCCCTTCACCCAAGGAACAATCCTGCCAAGTTTGGTTGAAATTGGACTAGTAGTTTTTCACAAGAAGTTTTTTTAAGTTCACTATATAATCTATAACACACACACACACCCACACACACACGCAAACACACACACAAACACACACACACAGGTGAATCGCTATATGCCACCGCATCGCAGATTGCGGTGGTATAAAAAAACAATTACAAAAAAAATGGTTGCTTGTTTTACGCTTATTTGCGTGCTTTTTATTACTTTAATATAATTAACTTCATTAAATAATAATAAGAAACAACATAAGTAACAAACAATATAACCTTTTGAATGTTTTAAGTAACATCATAATTATTGCTTTCAGTCATAGTTTCAATGGTTACGTCTCCATTTGTTTTGTTTGTTTTGGTTTTTTGGGTTTTTGGTTTTTTTAATCTTCGAATGTAGTATGTTCTTACTTGTCTCTTAATCACTTATGCTACTATTACTCGACCTATTCCTACCTCTTTCATTTCGATTTTTCTTACCCATTTCAGAAATATATTTTCCATACTTATTTTTAATAATAAAATAACAAGTCCCTGTGGTGTTTAACATTTAAGGCAAATACTGGTCACTACACAAATTCTATTCTATACATCTATTGTTCCATTGTATGCTTGGTAAAGCTATACAGTACTATCACATTACAAACATGTTAAATCAGTATTACTTTTTGTCTACCTTAGTGTGTAAAGCTATGGATTCATGCTTGGAAAATAGTTTATATAGTCATTTTTCTTATTATTTAATAAATAGTAGCTATTAAAACATTTACCATGGGTTCTCTATGTAATAGTCCAACACTTTCTCCCAACAAATCCAAAAAAATCACAGTTATTCCAATTTTATTTCTATTTTTTCACCCACTCACAAAAACGTGCACATACATCAAGGGACATTACTCTCCAAACATCTTTCCAAAGTTACAGCTATTTCGGGATGATGTTTTAGCATCATTTACCATTTTAAACTAAATTAGGATTAGTATAAATAGGATACTTAAAACTACACCGAATTTCTAGATAATTTACGTCTTAGAAAAATAAAATCACTTAAGTAAATTTTTAAAGTAAATCCTCCAGTTAAAGCGAAAATGTGAGAATTTATAATCGATATCATTGCCGACAATAAAGTAATTCCACACTTTCGAAAAAGATATCTTGTTTATATATATATTAAGTATGAAGTATTGAATCAAAATGATATTGTTTAATGTCAAAACTCAGAAATCGTCCTCTAAATTGCTTTTAGTTTCAGAAAATCAAATTGGTATAAGTTTTTTGAAAAGTAGCAATGGAAAGTCTTAACTCAGTTGGTATTTTGAACTGTCTTAAAAAATACATGTGTAGCATTTTGAAGCAAATATGGCTTCTTCTATGATCCTTAGATGACTATCTTGTTTCTTGCCACATGCTATTGGGATGACACCTTTTGTTGTTTTCCATTCTTGTTTGCTCTCGTCTTCGTTAAATACGCAGATCAAATAGAATCCCTAAAGAAAGGTCAAACGACACAAATAGCAAAATGTTTGGTGCAGGCTCTGTTCATATTCCCTCCCCCCCCCCCCCCCCCCCCCCCCCCTATTTTTCTCTTTTTTACTTTTCCCCTACCTTCCCCACCCACCTCTCTTCAAGTTCTATTCCCTACACCCTTTTACTTTTGGTTGGCCTATCTAATTTCCTTGTCGGTTTCCTATGATTTCCTATTCTGAATTTTCAATATCCCAACAGTGCTTTCTCGTGCCTTGTCCTGTTTTTCTTTTGTAAAAGCTGTGCGTCTTGTCGGTAGTCATTTGTTGCTGGGTCGTGTTTTTTTATATTTTGAATCAATCATTTCAAGAAAATCAACCCATGTAATAATGTTCTGAAAAACAAACCTAAAAAAAGATTAAAAATATATGAATCTTAGTTTTAAAAAACACTAATAAATTGGAAATGAAAACACGTACATGATCTGAAAAACTTTACGTCTACTACTTTAAGTTTGCCTTCCTTATAACTATAGCAACCGTTTTCGTCTTCGGCCTCGCACTGGTAAACTCCTTCGTCTTGCTTCCGAATGTTAGAGATATGTAAGTAGTTATTACTTCTTTGCTGTAAAAAAAGTAATTAAGTTTGATCAATAGAATAATGAAATATTTGTATAGTGAATTCATTATAACAATCTGTTCGCACTTTGGAGGGAAATAAAAAAAACATGGGAAGTCTAGACAAATATGACGGTATGGCACCGTTAAATCGTTTTGAGTCAAAATACAATCGGAGAAAATGATCAGGGTTAAGAATCTGATTTTTCAGTTCAGATGACATTAATTGAACTGGATTTGACTTCATTCTTCCCTTAATACATGCCAGATATGAAATATTTACAAAAATAAAAAAATGCACTTTGCCCACCTGTGCTCCAACTTGTTTAACCCTTCAAAATAGAACTCTCTCTCTCTCTCGCCTTTGGTCCTCAAAGAACTCATTGACCGCCTCTATGACACATTCATTGCTTCCAAACGTCTACCATGAAACTTTGTTTTCAGTTTTGGAAACAGGTAGAAGTCAGATGGGCCACGTCCGTAAAATATGAGGGAAGGGGGAGGATTCAAAAGCCGCAGTTGTTGCCGCCATCGCAAAAGGGGTTTTGGGGGCCGCATTTCCCTAAAGAAGGGAATAAATTTTCCCCCCTTTAATCCCGGATCTTGACGCAACGTCTGGTATACTTCATTTCGCCCTTTCTCATGATTATCCCTTAAGTATTTAATCTTCCCTGCCGATGGCACACTCTTGAATTTCTTCGGAAGGACTAAGACAGGGTGCTCCCACTACATGCTCTCTTTTTTTTTTGATTCTGGATCGAAGTGATGGACCCATGTTTCATCCTGTGTTACGATCCGGTAGATAAAATCAGGTTCATCATCGTAGTGAGACAAAATATATCTTGAAATGTCAAGCCGGGTCAGTTTCTGGTCGTCAGTCAACTGTCTGCTGATCCATCTAGCGGAAACCCTTTGGCATGCCATAGACATCAGTCAGAATTGGCTGAACTGAACCAAAGCTTATACTCACTTCCCTAGCAATGCTTCGATGGTTTCGCCTTCTGTCGCACATGACCAGATTCTGCACAGCGTCGGCAGCTTCATCGTTGGTGGTCTCTTTTGGCTGCTCAGGCCGCTCATCATCTCAAATTCTCTCCGTGTCAGTAGCCCATTTTTTCACAGTGCTACAGGAAAGGGACTCCTTGGCAAGTGTATCCATAAGTACTTATGGATTTCCTCGGGGTATTACTTTCTTTAGAGAGGTGCTTTTCTT
>NW_026852739.1:372500-516267 GCF_026571515.1 Ruditapes philippinarum | reverse complement strand
AAAAATATATAGAAAAAAAAAATTATTTTTTTCTCCCAACCGGTTTTATTCTCCACTTTAAAAGATGGGTTTTCAACCCCACTAAAGTCCCAGTGGGATACGTTAAAATCCGTGGGAGAATTTTGAAAAACCCCATGGGAGGTCACACTTTGAACGCTCACACAGCGTTTAATTATTGCGCTATCTTTGTGTAATCGGTCAATAATCGTCTATTTTTATCCAAATTACTGTTTGATTTAACTTTTTGTATTGAAACTATGTTAAAAAGGGTAGTTGAGTTTGCGAAAATTCCGGATTTGCAAACTTATTCCGGAGGCTGTTTAACCCATCCGTCATTATATCAACACACGCTAGACGTAATGGCAACTTTAAAGGGATTTACTTTGGCATCTCAATAGTCCTTTGTTAGTGTATCTGTCCCTAGAAAAACACACGCCAAACATTGCGGCAACTTGAAAGGGATTAACTTTGACAATTAAATGACCATTGTCCGCAAATCCGTCTCTAAATACACACACGCCAGACATTGCGGCAACTTTAAAGGGATTAACTTTGACAGTTGAATGGACCATTGTCCGCATATCCGTCCCTAAATAAACACACGACAGACATTACGGCGACTTTAAAGGGATTAAATTTGACAGTTAAATAGGCTATTGTTAATGCATCCTCTCTTCAATAAATAAACGCTAGAGACTGAGACTATAATTACGATTGATGCACTCGTAACCTTATCTAAATATAGTCAATTAACTCATAGCTCCGAGCATGCGCATTAAGCGAGTATACATTTCTGATTGGTGTCATTTTATCACTGAACGTCTAACAGAAAACATCGTCAACAATAATATTATTTTAGGTAAAATAAATTGTTTAGCGTTTTAGTTTAAATAACATGAATATTTATTTTGGCATCTATATAGTGCGTTTTTTATATAAATTCACATCGCCCCCTTTCTTGGTTGGTTTTGATAGGTTCACAATAGGCAAAGCGAGAGAAAATATCTATTGCCACTAAAACGTATTTATAACCGGCATTATGTTTGTTTAGCCAAGTCAACCATATCCATCAAGTCCATATCCCATTGACTATCTATCCCTTCTATAATGACGCGCGATCGTCTGATCGAGGAAACTTCTTTCTGGCTTCTCTGGTCAGGGAATATGACTGCTATCTTTGAAGCCATTTTTGGGATTTTATGCCTCCCGATTTTAAATTTTCCCTCAGACTTGATATATTGGTACAATTTTTCTACAACTGAATAGCTTGCTGGGTTTGATGTGTCAAAATACAAAGAAGATAAATATTGTTACCTGTTTGACATGTTTATTGACAACAAATACAAATGCACAATCTTACAAAATTATAACAAATTTATCCAAAACATATTACAATACAGTGGAGTATAAAGTATGTGTTCTGGTTTCTTCTAAATAGCGTTCCAAAATGTCGAGTAAATGTTCTGTATTCTCGTCTCACTTGATAGTGTCTCAGCCATATCCAAACCATACAGACAAGTGTTAACATATTCAATGCGTCTGGTGGGTCGTGTTAGCCTTATTATTGACAAACAACTTTGCTCCAGTTATAGATGAACTGAAACCTCCTAAGCCGCAATGTGTTGACCTAGTTGTTAATACAAACGCGCCGAATCCGCCTATTGGGGTCGGTTTTTGTTGAGGAGCGTCTGCTATTTTAATATATTCGCAATTGGGGGACAACTTGTAATGTTCTCTCAAAGCGTTGTCTGATCTTACCCAGTCACTCAATTTAATGTGACATCTGAAACTCTCGCACACGTCTGATTTTCCGCTATAATACAATCCCACACTTGCTAACTGATATTTATCTGGTAACATTTGTTTCGGATATGTTTCAAACGTTTTCAGTCTATTTTCGTAATATTCCATATTTTTGATGAGGGGTGTGCAGTCAGTGACGTTTATTTTGTGTATGCCAAAGCTTCATGGGGTATTCATTTATATACACACGGTTTGATTTCTGATTGGATGTTATTTTTAGAATGAGGTTATCGATCTATTATAGTACTATTGTCATTGCTATTTATAATCACGTTTATACCAGTTTCCACAATCATTGGGGTTGTACTCCGGGCATTGTAGAGCTCCAATCTGGTTTATGTGATCACTTGGAAGGTAGCAGGGTACTACTGCAACCAATTTAGGTAACACTTGTCCTATCTCTGCAATCAGTTTCTTTAAACAGGAATACTCTTTTGGTCTTAAATATATACCCTTTTTAGTTGGTACTATTTCTTGTTCTTGTTTCCAGTTCTGTCTAATGGGTACACATACGCTGTTGTCGGTGATGTTACAGTAGACATTTTCTCCAACGTGGGCCCTATAGCTTTGCTTGTTGTGTAAAGCCCTGTCCAATATTCTAACTAATCTACCAGATTTTTTTCCATCGCATTAACGTTAAGCTGATGCCCTATTTTGTTGGTTTGTCATTCTGTCATTCATTGACTTGAACATATCTCTTATTACCGATACTGAACTTGCATCTGTAGCTAGTCATGTTTAATGGTCGAGTATCAGAACTCTAATGACCAGTGTTAGTGTCTCAATGTCTTATATACAACAGAAGTCTCTCCTGATTGGTCAGTTTCTTCTTGCATTTAATGGCAAGTTATTTTTAGCTCATGATTCCATGACCTATAAATAGAAAATCATACCTTGTTTTTCTTTGACCAATGTCATTAAAATCGATTCATGCATAAGTGAATTATAATTGTTTCAATACAAATATATATATATATATATTTTACGTTTCATTGATTTTGACTTCCAGTATGAACTTTACTATCAACAGCGTCTGAAAATCATATCGTATTCGGTTGCTCTAGTAACCAAAAAGCTAATTGAAGTTTCGATCATTCTTTTTTTGAAAAGAGAAATTACGTTGATCACTAGGCTGATGAAATTTTGGACAATTTGAATGTATTCCGCTAAAAAAATAGCAAATAAAATGTCGAAAATACACAGGAACAAAATATTGTTGCAGAAAATATTTTATAACACACATCGAATTCTTTATAAAAATGATAGACCCATAAACCTAGGCATTTTCTGAATCTACTCATCGAGATCTTTTTAACGGTATATAAATTGAAGGGTTTTGTGAACTTTGAAAATTTGGGTTTAAAAATCGCTGTTACGTAATAACTCTGTAACAGTTGAAAATCGAATCGACAATGGGGGATGTAAATTAAAGGTATTGAATTGTTCTTTCAATTGGTAGTCAACAATTAAAAATCATATCGTACTCGGTTGCTTTAGTAACCAAAATATATTTTTTACGCATAAGTGATTTTGACTTCCAGTATGAACTTTACTATCGACAGCGTCTGAAAGTACTCTTGAATACCTTTAATTTGATACCAAAAGTAAAATCGACTCATAAATAAGGACGCCACACTCGTTTGAATATTTTTAAACAATTAAGTGCAATAACCCTTTATTTAACATCGGTGGTTAAAATACACAAAGTCTATATCTGTAATATCTCAGTAACTCATAATGATAGACCCATAGACCTAGGCATTTTCTGAATCTACTCATCGAGATCTTTTTAACTGTATATAAATTGAAGGGTTTTGTGAACTTTGAAAATTTGGGTTTAAAAATCGCTGTTAAGTAATACTCTGAAACAGTTGAAAATCGAATCGACAGTGGGGGTGTAAATTAAAGGTATTGAATTGTTCTTTCAATTGGTAGTCAACAATTAAAAATAATCTCGTACTCGGTTGCTTTATTCACCAAAATATATATTTTTTTACGCATAAGTGATTTTGACTTCCAGAATGAACTTTACTATCGACAGCGTCTAAAGTGCTCTTGAATACCTTTAATTTGATACCAAAATGGATAAAATCGACCAATAAATAAGGACGCCACACTCGTTTGAATATTTTCAAACAATTTAGAGCAATAACCCTTTATCTAACATCGGTGGTTAAAATACACTAAGTCTATATCTGTAATATCTCAGTAACTCATAATGATAGACCCATAAACCTAGGCATTTTCTGAATCTACTCATCGAGATCTTTTTAACTGTATATAAATTGAAGGGTTTTGTGAACTTTGAAAATTTGGGTTTAAAAATCGCTGTTACGTTATAACTCTGTAACAGTTGAAAATCGAATCGACAATGGGGGATGTAAATTAAAGGTATTGAACTGTTCTTTTAATTTGTAGTCAACAATTAAAAATTATATCGTATTCGGTTGCTCTAGTAACCAAAAAGCTTATTGAAGTTTCGATCATACTTTTTCTCAAAAGAGAAATTACGTTGATCATTAGGCTGATGAAATTTTGGACAATTTGCATGTATTCCGGTAAAAGAAAATAGCAAATAAAATGTCGAAAATACACATGAACAAAATATTGTTGCGGAAAATATTTTATAACACACATCGAATTATCTATAAAAGATTTAAAATTTGACAAAATTCAATCTGTTGCCCTAAACTACTGACCAATACCCTTTTAGCTTAATCCGAAATCAACAAATATTGACGTATAAATACCAGTTCATTTTATGCCTGACCCTTTTTAATCCGTAAAATGTAATTTCATGTTTTAACTTGAATAAAATATGTTTATTCTTGCTTTGAAATTCAGTTGCTTCTTACAAATTATATTAAGTTACAAAAATGTTTCAATTTATAGATGTTTACATGTCTGAAATATTAAGCTCTTTGTTGTGCAGCGGCTACGGATCTTACAAATTTAGGAACAGTGATGTTCATATCATCACTATCGCAGAAAAACTCCGTGTAATGAGTAAAGATTCTGTAATTCTGTCAGTGGATGTTTTGGCAATGTCTGCTCTATCTGAAAGCCCCACCTTCTTGTCAACTCTTGGGATAAATGGAATCTCTTTACACCAAGCAGTTGATTTAACTTATCAGGTAACGTTTATTTCTCAAAATGTATGTTTTAGAGTAAAATGTTTTAGCATACTGATATTAGATATGTATGTATGTTTCTTCATAAAACTCCATTAGTACTTATTTTATACCGAATCTCTGTTTCTATATCAATATTTGTTATGTTAAAATAGATAATAAAAAAAGCCTACGCGGAACACCACATTTAAAGTTTCCCTCTCTTTTTGTTTTGTTTCAGGTCCTACCAATTCTGATGAACGTTATAGGCAATAAATTTGTTGATTTTCAGCAGTTCAACATTTATATCAATAAAGGAGCCTATAAAAGTTGGCGACAAAACATTGCGCTTGAAAACACATTAAATCAACACTCGTCAGCAGAGGTGCACCTATATTTAAAACACCACGAATCTGACATTCATTTTTTAGGAATCCTACTGCATGAATTTGGACACTGTTTAGTCAACACAAGGGGGCGTCCGTGGCCGGGTGGTTAAGGTCGTTGACTGCAAACCACTTTCCACTCATCGCTGCAGGTTCGAATCCCGACAGGGACTTTGGATTCTTTCATGTGAGGAAGCTATCCAGCTAGCTTACGAACCGTCGGTGGTTCTACTCAGGGCACCTGAGGTCTTCGCCACCAGTAAAAGCTGGAACGTCGCGATATGACCTATACTGTGTCGATGTGACGTAAAACCAAAACCAAAACAAAACAAAAAGTCAACACCAGACAAAATAATGGACATACTCAAGAATGGTTAACGACCACCAACAAACTTATGATGGTTGTCAACCATTTCATTGAGGACTTGCCTGTGTTGGACAGTTACCAACATAGTTTATGTGCTGTTGCAATAGGACCAAACATTTGTAATAAATTTGAGGATGGTGCCGTATGAACACATCTGCAGATGCTTCTAAATTCAAAATTTTACTGTTTCATGTTTAAATGTTGAATTCTGCTTAAGCCGGTGCTAGGGGGCGTGGACGGTAACTTGCACTTTCCAGTACCGTCCATGAACAGGCTCAATCAAACCGAGCCTGCATCATTTTCAATTTTGCCGTGTTGGGCTTTCTTTAGGGATTCTGTATTTATCTATTTTATTTCTCTGTATTATCTTGTCATCTCACCGTTTAGGGCTCAGCACCTGACCCTCAATGTGCGCGACCACGCCCTAAATCGTGTATACAAGTCAGCTCTGTATACTTCCAGGAGATAAAAATAGAATAATGATATCATTTTCTAATTTAACGTCATTCTTTAAATAGAACGATAATAGATAATGTCCTTCTAAATATACACAGAAAAAGTGATTCTAAAAATAGAGCGATGGTGTCATTCTTAAAAAAAGAATCCAAAATGGCCGCTGCGCATGCGCAGTCGTGATGCCAAACTGTCACCTATACTACTTACAGCTTTTTTAAAGACTGAAACGACTAAAACTTCCTAGTCTTGTGGGATTACATATAAACAAGAATAGTTGACTCTAAGTAAGACATTTGAAGAAGGACCATTTGTCATATTATTACAAAATGATATTGAAAAAGTTTGGAGTAATTTTGTTAGCTGTGTTCGTTGTGTTGGTACCCGTAGCAGAAGCTCAAAATTGGAGAGGGTATGTTTATCTCTTATATTTAATCTCTGTTGTTTTCCTGTAGTTAAAATCTTGATTTAAAGAAACTCCACTGAGCTTTTTCGACATGAAGGGACAGAACTGTTTTTTTGTGTGTGTTTTGTATACCATTTGAAAATGGTATGTTAATCTCTGATTTTTCTGTAGTTTAAATATTAATATAAAGGTACTCCACTGAGCTTTTTTGACATGAAGAAACTTGATATATATTTTTTCGAGCTTTGTACATGTATACTATTTGTCTGAGTTCTAGACTAATATTTTACGTGCACAATTTCAGATCGTTGGGTCACCCCGTTTATCTCTGAATATTTGTTCTTATAGCGCAAAATGACCGAACATTGAAAAAGCATTGCAACGCTTTTAACTCAAATATGGCTTTGAATCACGAAAGAAAACATTGATTTTCAAATAATTACAGTTAATTTTCTATAATCTCTGGTATATTTTCCCAACTTTGAATGAATCAGTTGATCAATGTAAGAATTTATTTTTTTAAGATTTTGGACCTCAGTGAAGCTCCGTTAACTATCCCCTTAAGTTTCAGAAGTCAAGAACACAACAGAACAGAGTTTGTTTCATAATTTGTACGCACATAGGTACATATTTATATCAAACATGTTGAAATACCATTTTATGTCACATGTATGTGAAAACACGATTGTGATTAGAGTAATATCCAAACCCATTATCGTAGCGTTGACTGAGCGGCAGCTGTCTTAATATGTGCTCGTTTAATAAAACTTGCGAGTGACTTTTATCTTCGGCATATTTATATTTTGTAATATATTAATACAATTATAAACATAATTTAGAAACAAACTTTATTTTGGTATTTACACTATTGAAGGATGGTCCTTAAATGAAATGCATTCAAACCGTATTTCTGTAATGTATAAAACATTTGACAGGAAATGATTGAATTTCATAAAATTTTGTATTGTGACCAAAGGTATAATGAAAATCAAAAGTAAGAGTAAAAGTAAAAGTAAGGGCTGTCAATTTATTTTAAGTTATCTGCTTGAAATGACCTGAAATAACATAAAATAAATAAATAAATAAAGCGAACAAAACAACAACAAACAGACAAAAATGAATAAATAAATAAATAAAATCACGGGAAGGTAACCCGAAGCCGAAGACGGTGACCCCCAGTTGTTGTTGTTGTTTTATTTCGCTTGATATTCTTAAAGCATGCAAAGTTTAAATAAATCTTTCTTTATGTCTTTTAACAATATACTATGTTATATACCGCTTGTGTTATTACCAGTGTATTAATATCAGGGTTGTATATTTTTGTATAGATTCAATGATTCATTGCTAGTCTGGTAAGTTGGCCTATTTAAAATATTTTAATGATTGATTTTTTGTAAATGATTGATACAGTGTTCGGATATTTTAATCAATAAATGATTGATACACTATTTATACACATTTATGTTTTTAAAGCTTGTTTCATAATTATATATCAATTCATGAAACGAGCAAAATTCATATATGTAATACATAATTTTAAAGCAAAAATATTAAGTATTAAAAATCATCATCACCATCAAAGTAAAAAAAATGAGGCCTGTAATATATCATGTTAGTCTTCCTTTTCTGATGCCAGGACGCTCTTTAAATTGTCCAAGTATGCTTGCGGGTGCTTCATCTTTAATGATCCTTCTGCCTGGTGAATACACACACAAAAAGTCATCATATAACACACAAAAACAACACATTTGCAGCAAATACACTTTAAGTAATGACCAATCAAACCAGGAATTACTTAAATACGGGCACTTCAAAATGTTTAAGAACGATGTTATGGACTTTAATGGGTGATACTTAAGTCCGTCTACCGGCTCTATTTGGGTCTATTTGAAGTAAACAGCTTTAAAAACTGACAAATATTTATTGAAGTCGGTACATAACGTACCATTGTTTGAAGTGGTAATTTAATCATCTTTAAAACAATTTGTGTTATTTAAAAAAAAACCCTTTATTATTGTTACAATGAAAATGTTCAAAATAAATACTTCCTTGTACATTATATATTATTGACATGATAACAGAGAGAGTTTTCAAAAAAGCTTTACAAGCTTCCTACTCAATCCGTAAATTTTATTTTATGTACTTTATTATGTAAATGTGTGGATTATAGATAAAATATTGTTTTATCTAAAACGGAATAAAAATTTAATGCGTATATAATCAAAGATTATATACATATGTATAAAGAAAGGTAATTCTACACCTTACTTAACTTCCTTGTCTACCAAAAAGGAACATTGTGTAAAAACATTAATGCCATGTTTGTCGGTGTTTTTTTTTTTATTCTGTAAAAGAATATATTTTAAGGACCAGTCCAGTCCAGTTTGGCGACATTAAATGTTAAAAAGATACTTTCATAAGGAAGCCGGTCTTTACGTATTTTAAATGTAATCGACGCAGAGGACTCTCTATTTATTACTTTGAATTAATGCTAGTAAATATCAAAAGTACAACGCAACCTTCTTTGAAGTAAATTTCCGTTTGCATGAACAACGGACCTGATTTATGAATCTTCTTGAGAACTTATTCTGATAAACGTTATGTTAGGAGGTACACCATTGTTCAATATTTAGGCTTTTTTCGGCCGTATGCTGTTTGTTTCTATCGCGACTTCCGGTAAATTAACAGGCTATTTGCCATCAATTTAGCGTATTTTAATACACCTGTTAAAATCGATTAATTCTTGTGAATGATAAAGTTTTATTTGAATCGAGTTGACCTCTGGTTAAATCAGCTTATCTCGTTGGTCAACGGTTTATTTTTTAGACTTCTGATTGGATTAAATTAAATTTGATAGGTTGTTTAATTACCTATATAGGTTATTTTGCTCTTGCTCGCAATTCTGTTACTTTTTTGTAGTCGAGATCACGTTTCTAGTCTTTTTCGGAAGTTTTGAAAACATAATTTTTTTCCGTTCATTTTCATTTCGGGTCATTTATTTTCGAAGCAAAATGTAGTTTTTTGTGAAAGGATTTTCTGTTTTCTTATATTTGAAACAGTTTTTTGTATTTATTTTTGTAACTTTCTGACCAAATTGTTTTTAGTCTTTTTCGTATGTATCGGATACGTAATTTCATGTGTTAGTAAAAATAAATACATAATAAATATTAAACACTGAAACCAGATTAACAACGGCTGGAAATCTTTTTTGATAAGATACGTCTTGTTAAACTTTTACTTGTTTAGTGAATTTATAAGCTTAAAAGGAAAAAAACTAACAAGCAAAAATAAAAACTAACTGCTACGGAAAGAAGATATTAAGAGTATTTTATTTGAAATGAAATTGGATCAGAAAAAATTTAAGACGTGTTAACATCCTGGTCTCTGTAAAACTATACATTTTCAAAGTGTATATTTTCAAAATTGTTAATTCAAACATAAATAACTACGAGGTTTATATCATCTTATTGAAATTCAGTACACGAGACGTAGGCCTTAGGACATTTGTTTTCCTAACGTTCTTTTGTACGACCGTGATAACGTGTGCAAAAATATACATTTGTATATAGAGTCTTAACAAATTTTTTTTTAACTTGTAAAGTTTTGAAAACATTGTATAAATTAACGAATTAACCAGTATTTGCATGATCCCTTAGTCAATGATGGGCTAATTTCCTAGATGGCGAATCAGCTGTATGGGTTATGAGACACGAGGTTATTCCCACGGTCTAGACTTAAAATTTAGATAAATTTAGCACAGAAGAACCTTACATAGACCATTTTAAAAAGAAAACCTCCACATTTTTATTTTTTTTTATCTTAAAGGAACATCAGTTTTACGATATTCACAAAATTGTTTAAATCAACTTACACGAATATGTTTGATGTACATGTATATAGTTATCTATGTTTAAAATTCAATATGTGTTAATGATATATGTCGTATATAATTAATTATATTAAAATAAATAAGATCATTCAATGAGCATTTAATCACATATGGCATTGTTTTTTCCTTGTTAACACCGGTCGTCAAAAATAATCATATATGACTTCTTGCTCTTTTACAAGAGCAGATTCTCTCACAAATCAAGTCAGGAAATTTCTTTAGCTCAAATCTGTAATTTCACTATTATTCAATCTTTAGAAATTTCGCATATCCAGATCGAGTGTTAAAATTTGGATCATTGATTAAAATTGAGACAAATTTTGCATGTGCAAATTGGACCTGAAAGCAATGATCCTTCAAATCCGAGTCTATATATTTCGCTTACTCAGATCTTGTCTAGAAATTTGTAAGCTCTGATAAGTGTGAGAATTTTGCTTATGTAAATTAAGGCAGTTAAAATTTTGTTCATTTAAATATAGGTTATTCAAATGAGTCTGGATGAGTCTGGAAATACAACTTATCAAAATCGAATTTTGAAAGTTTGCTCAGCCGAATTCGATCTAGACTTTTCATTATTTTCAAATTGAGTCAAAATAATGCTGATTAGTCGAATATTATAGCGTAAATTAAATGGATAATATACGTAATGTATACCGTCAGTTTCGACACCGAGTATTCAATTTATTTTTAGCTGATGGATACCAAAAAGACAAAAGTCCTTGCTGCTATAAGCCAGAAGATGAATTACATTCTATTACTAGCTTACGGAACGTCGGTGGTTCTACCCAGGTGCCCGTTCGTGCCTGAAATAACGCACAGAAGGGCACCCGAGGTCTTCCTCCACCAGTAAAACTGGACGTCGCGATATGACTTGAACTGTGTCGATGTGACGTAAAACCCAAAACAAACAAACATTCTGTTATCAAATTTTGCAATTATGTAGTGGTGATATTTTAAGTGATATTCGAAATCTTACAACTCATGTTTATGTCAGAATAATCATGAAGTTTATATGTAGATATGTATCTTACAACGAGTTAATATTTCCATACATTGATATATTGTTGTAAATGAAACAATGAGTTAATATTTCTTTACAGTGATACATTGTTTTAAATAGAGTGTAAATATCATGTTTAACCCAGACGCTGTCTGTATACATGTTTAAAGGTCAAATCGGTTTAAACAGAAATATGCGAGCTAAGAGAGAGATTTTACATCAGTTAAGGAGAGACACGCTGATAGTGTGTAGCGTTTATTTTTTTTGTTGAGATTATGAAGGGAGCTTTGTTGGTTTGTTGAAGTTGGTTGAATAAAATTGTGGTGATCTTAATTGATCAGGGTTTATTGGTTGTAATTAGTTGTTTTGGTTGTTGAGTTATATCTGTTTGTGTAGATATAATTGGTTAATATTGGTTTAATGTTTGTCTGGTCAAGATTATATTAGTTGATGGTTTGTTTTGAGGATATTTGTAACTATTGGGTGCTTTAGTTTGCTTTTCTAATGCTGATTAGATTGTGTGAAGTTAATATTGTTGGATGAATGTTTGTGGTTATTAGTGTATCTTAGAGTTGTAAAAAAATAGTCATTTCTGTGTTCTTCATTTTGTGGTGATTTTTGTAGTTTTGTTTGATTATAAGTTGTTTATAGCTTGGGCTCGCCAGGTGTCTAGTATTGTTTCGTATAAAAGACGTATACGTGAAAAGATATTGATAAATGACGTGTGTTTGTTTTGGGTGTAAATAATGATCAGAGTTCTTTGTTTTGGGTGTAAATAATAATCAGAGTTTGTTGTTTAAATGTATGTATTGATTTGAGATAAAAAAAGATAAAAATACCTAAAAAATAGTGTTAACTAAACAATTATATGCGAGGAAAGATTCCAACTTAAAGAGAATATCCCGGACGAGCCCCCATTATATGTAAAATATGATAAACAAGATCAACAAGGAAAGGCGGCGTTCAATGAAATTTCATGTAAATAAAAGGAGGTAATAAAATTCTTATTATATATATAAAAAGTCCTTGCTGCTATAAGCTAGAAGATGACTTACATTGTGTTATCAAATTTGCAGTATGCGATATTTTATGTAATATTGGGAACCTTACAACTCATGTTTATTAAGCTTTATTTACATGAAAATCAATACACATAAAATATATGTATTTCATTTTGTGAACATCAAAATATTTTAACATTTGTCATCATGTAAAGTTTCTCTCCAAAAAATATTAAAAATGTTTAAGCATTATTATTATGTCTCTTTACTGAAAGACATTTTTAATTTGTCCATCAACTTTTGCCTTTTTAGCTGCTGAATATGATGTGATATGTACTAAAAAATATATTGACCAATGCTGTGTGTAAAATTATCAGTGTGCTAAATGTTTTGGCATTAACAATATTTCTAGGTGATAGAAACACTCAGAATTTAAACAGTAACAGTTTGTCGTGGTCGAGTAACTTTCTTTATTTTTCTTCAATCTCTTCTTGTTTTCTTTAATTTCAGAAACACCGAGCCTTACAAAAAATGGGAGTCAGACAGATGTATAAGATGTATTTGCCAGTATGCAACGTAAGCAGATTTTTTTTCCTCTAACACACGTCTATAAGAAATTGGCTATTCATTAGTAGCCTATAGAAATTTTAGCCTATAGAAATTTTTCATACCAAAAGTTTTATTTCTTTTACTTGTGTCAGTTACATCGTAACCTCGTAAGCGCCAATTATAGGCTCAATATCATAATCCTTATGATTCTATTTCCATGTCCCCTAAGATACGATATGCAAATAAAGCAAATTATCTTTTTTTAAAGATATTTCTTGTTTCAAGAACACTATTATAACTTTTCTTCAGTTATTGTGGCGCGTGGAGATATTTCACTTGCAATGTTCTAGTGACTAAACTAAGGTGTTTAAGAGGATGGAGACATCGAGGGGATTACAACTGTAATATCCGTGAGTATTATTATTTTTCTGACACTTTTATCTTATTTTATCCATTTTATTTATTTATTTATTTATTTATTTATTTATTTATTTATTCATTCATTTTGTTTATTATTTTATTTTGTTTATTTTCCAGCAATATGTAGACCAAACTGTGGATTAGTCGGAGAGTGTATAGCCCCAGCTAAATGTGACTGCAAAGGCCAGGCAATAGGTCAATATTGTCAGACGTGTAAGTAGTTATCACGAACATAACATTGTTATGTTGATAAGTAAGACCTAATAAAGGACGACGGACTGAAGACGACCTAGTTAATTTTAATATATTTCATTATAGAATATCAGTACTGAAAGACATTTCACCCTGTAGTTGTTATTTAATTTACCATGTAATAGCTGGATTTAGATCTTATTTTTCTCTTTTTAACATGAATATTTCCTTTTCTGTTTTAGTGGTATGCTCTTATACTAGACCATGTTACCCAGGAAACTGCTATTCCAATTCCTTATGTAAATGTACCGTTGGATTCACAAAAGAAAATTCGGCATCACAATACGGCTGTTTGAAAAGTAATTATTATCAAAGTTGTTTTTTTGTTTTGTTTTATCTATACTCAGCAAGAATAAAAACAAATGACCTACACTCGTTTGCATATGTTATGATCTTACATTAATTAATATAGATTATTTTTAAAACAATAAAAATAGCTAATAAAAGGTTCATAGACCTAGCATTATAAGCCAATTTGAAGGGCCGAGGAAAAATATAAACATTTTAATAACAGTTATAATACAGGTAAGTCAAAGTTCGGGGCAGCGACGCGGTCCCGGGCTTCGGGTTGACCGGCTATAGACTACACGTGTACAGAAAAAAAGAAAAACAAAAAGAAAAAATATAGAATTCTATACCTATCAGCGAAATTTTCAGTGTCATTTCTTGTTGGGCGCCGTAGCGCAATGATAAACGGCGGAATAATCCGATAATTGACAAATCGCAATTTTTCGGCCTACAAGATAACTATAAAAGCTAAGGAATTGTGGGCAGTCATCTTGGATGGGAACCGCAAAAAGACAGGAAACCAGAACGAACGGAAGCAGTGTATAAAATATCGAATGGCATTTTTAAAATGTAAAATAAAAATACCGACCTCCCCGTTGGCTTTGCCTAATTTCATATTAGCGCAAAAACAACAACAGCACAACAACAATAAAAACAACCAAAACAAAAACAACAATTTAATACCGGTAGAGAAAACGACCATTTATGTTGTTATTGTTGTTTTTAATCCTTGAAAAATATGATAAAATTAAGCCACTTTTCTGTCACCTTAGGAAACAAAAAATGTTAAGGCCAGATGGCCTGCAATAAATATTAAAATTTGTTGTGACTGCGTAGCCTGGTATATATTCTATTCTGTTATTCAAAGATAAACCGATGATGTGCATGTTTTTTTCGTAAATAGAGTATCAAATAAAATTTTCATATTTCAAAATATTTTTTCTTGACAAAAATACGAAAGGAATTAAGGAAATTGGTTATATTAGGCACTTTGCAAATAAAAAATAATTGTTTACTTTTTTTACAGTTGACACAAATAATAAACCGTACATTGGTAAATCAACAAGTGTCATAGAACACAGTAGAAAGACAGATAATAAATTCCTTTTCTACTTCTTGTTGGACGGTACAGACGAGACAATGAGCAAGCTTATTGTTTGGAGTAATCAGAGGGTGTTTAACATCATGCGTTTCACATTCGAGGTTAGCTACGAGGCACCAGAACCAATGGCTGAAAGGCCGGTCTATGTTCATAAGACAGCAGTTGGTATTACAGAGGGGAAAGTTTTACTTCGTGTTCTAGATTACAAAAATGGTATATAAGATTCAATCATTGTTTCTCTTTAAATATTGCGCTTATATCATGTCATATCATATCATGTCATGTCATCTCATAACAAAAGTTTCAGTTTTTTGTTTGTTTACATTGCGCATATTCGTCTATGATGAAATAACAGAATTTAGAACAAACCTCGCGTATTACTCAAATTATGATTCAATTTTGGCTACAGTACTATGATTTCGTGTGTTCGTATTGTAATTTTCACTGTCATATCGTATAAACATACAGATATCATATCATCTCATATCATATATGGTACCTATCGCAACACCATACTTTTTCGAATCGTACCGTATCTTACTGTATCGTTCCATGACATACGGGGGCAGGGGGCATATCCGAATGCAAGCTCCCCGCAGCGGAATCAACTTCAACTTCAAAACTTTATTGCATTACACAAATACATGTTTATAGCAAGAACAAAATATATAAACACAAACAACACAAGTACATGATTTTTCAGAAGAATTTACAATCATATGAATAAAATACAGATCACATTTGATAGGATTAATTTCTAAAAGTGTTAGCATGATATATAAATTTGCTTAAACCATTAATTACAGTTAACGATGATTCAGACATTACATTGATAAACTTTTGCTTAGTCGGCCATGTGTAGTAATACCGGTTACGATACTTTTTTCTCAAATCGGAGAACTTCGGGCAAATAAGTAAAAAATGATATTTATTCTCTATTTGATTAAATTGGCAATTTTCGCAAAAACGTTCATTTCTTGAAATTTTACGATATCTTCAATATTCTATAGCTAAATTATGAGACGATTTTGTGAATCTAGATAAGGCTATTCTATACTTTTGTTCTTTAATTACACTTCAGTATTTTTCTAAATCAAAAGTATGTTTAAATAAACTGTATGCATTAAGACGAGGTGAATTATTTATCAAAGTATACCATTTTTCGTAATACAAACTAAAAGTTAAATTCTGAATTTGATTGCTTTAAAATCTATCTGTATGTTATATTGATTTTCCCATACAAATATTAATCCAGATTCATCTAATATTTGTTTAATAGTGTAAGCCCAATTTTTAACATTATAAGATTTTCCATTGTTAGCATCAATTCTTAACATAGAATATTTTTTAAAAAGGATTGTACTTTCTTGAAGCGATAATAACTTAATCCAATATTTAATCATATTTATTTTCCGTTAAATATACATAGGTGTTCGACCAAGTTCGCCATATAACGCTTCTCGGTTTTAAAATTTTCTACAAAATTTACAATGAATAACTTTGACAGTAACCGCAGTGAGGAGTTTGATCCGAATGATGGCCCCTGTTAATTTTTTTTTAATAACTCAGACGTGGTGTTTCAAAGGTACTGGGAACTTTTGATATTTCTCTGTCATTGTAATTATATCTTGTTTGTGTGTATGAAATGAGCAGTATTTTTGGGATTTTACCCGAAACTGAGCATTTTGGTAGCTTTGTATGTATTTGTGACTCTCTGAATGGAGGTAAAAAAGTTAAAAATCAAGCTTTGACAGTTGGCGCCAAACAATTACGAAATTTTTGATAAATTTTGTGAAAATCCTAAACGTTAATGGTGTGCAACTGGTTATCTGACTACCTTTGAAACAGATTTTGAAATTTTTGGCCACACTGAAATACAAAATTGTTCATTTTAGATCTCCTGCCCCTATCAAAATCAAATCATACCGTATCATACCTATTTTGCCCACTCAATTCTGGCCATCATTATCCTATAGTTAATCAGTCACTTAAAATGCTTAATTCTGGAATCTAAAATTCCAGTCCTTCAACTTTAGATATCAACAATATTCAAGCAAAATGACACTAGAAAATATATTATGTTAGCTATGTAGAGGCTTCAGAAATTTTTTATTATGCCCGCTTCGAAAAAGAGGTGGTATATTGTTTTGCTAATGTCGGTCGTTAGTCGGTACGTCGGTAGAATACATGTTTTTCGGTGATTATCTTGGAAAATATTTATTACAATGTCTTCATATTTCACATAGTTATTGATCATAACAATTAAATTACTTTTATTGATTTTGGAGTCACTAGGTCAAAGGTCAAGGTCACTGGAGCCTTTAATGTCAAAATGGTTTCCGCTGATTATCATGAAATCTATTGATCACAAAACCTTCATATTTCACGAACTGATTGGTCATAACTAATAGATGACCCCTATTGATTTTGGGGTCACTGGGTCAAAGGTCAAGGTCATAGGGGCCTTACATTTTAGAATTGTTTCAGCTCATAATCTTGAAAGCTGATTATCACAAAGTCTTTATATTTCACAAACTGATTGGCCATAACTAGTAAATGATCCCTATTAATTTTTGGTTCACTATGTCAAAGATCCAGCTCACAGTGGCCTTGAATTGTAGCATGGTTTCGCTAATTATCTTGAAAGCTAATCTTCACATAAAATCTTCATATTTCGCATAGTGATTGGTCATAACTTGTAAATGGCCCCTATTCATGTTTGGGTCACTATGACAAAGGTCAGGGACAGGGGCTTTAAATGTCAGAATAGTTTCGGCTTATTATCTTGAAAACCATTCATCACAAAGTCTTCAAATTCACATACTGATTGGTCATAACTAGTATATGACCCCTATTGAATTTGGGGTCACTAGAGAAAAATGTCACTGTGATTTTAAAGGTCAGCATGGTTTCCGCTTATCGTCCCCGCCTTTTTGAAGAAAAAAGGGGATATAGTAATAGGCTACGTCCGTCTGTCGGTCTTTCAGTCCGTCCGCACTCATAGGACAGTTATTATATGGCTAGAGGGACAATAGGTAACTGTTCTTTCTCTTTAAATGTCATTCATTCCGAAATGCTTTTATGTGGCTATTTTCTTTAGTGTGGCTGAAAAGAACAATAGAGAGAACAATAGAGTAGCCATATATCTCTTCTGATAGAACATCCTTCCATATGTCCGTCCGTCACACTTCCGTGTCCGGCCCATAACTTTGTCATTTACCAAAGGAATTTGAAATGAAAGGATATTGAAAACACTTGGCACACATAGTCACTATAATAAGTCAATGTGTTATGCAAAACACCTGTATCCCTACCTAAGAGGTCAAAATTTGACATTGTCTGTTTGTGTATGATCTAGAACATCTATATAGTTCAAGTGATTTTGAAATAACTTGGCACATTAATAGTCACAATAATAAGATGATATGTCAAGTACAACAACTGTAAGGTTAAGGTCATTGTAAGAGGTAAAGATTTACATAGTCTGTTAAAGGGTAAATTGTTTGTCCAGTCCATAACCTCTTCAAGGAATTTTGAAAATAATTGGTACTAATAGTCACAATAATAAGACGATATTTAAGGCGCAAAACATGTGCCCCTACCTTCAAGGTCACACTCAGAGGTAAAAAATAGCGTAGTCTGTAATAGGGTATATTTTGTGTCTGATCTATAACGTCTTCATAGTTCAAGGGAAAATACTTGGCACAAATAGTTACAATAATAAGACTATAATGTCACGCACAACACCTGCAACCCTACCTCCAAGGTCATCTTCACACTTGGAGGTCAGAGGCTTAACATGATATATTTTTTTTATTTTGTGTTTCATTTTATTTCTTTAATACATTTATTTTTGCATTTGCAGATCTAGCGTTGATCATAATTTTGGACTGAAAGTCCTGTGATCCACACCTCAATCTTTTGAATAGCACAATTTTATGCTTCATATGAAACTTCCGAGGCGGGTGACGTTGGTAACTCTGTTACAAATTCTTGTTATCTTGAAAACTATTGATCACATAGTCTTCATATTTCTCATATTGACTGGTCATACCTATTAGATGATCCCTATTGATTAAGGGGTAAGTAGGTTAAAGGTCAAAGTCACAGGTGTCTTTAATATCAAAATGGTTTCCATCATTATCTTGAAAACTATTTATCACAAAATCTTCATATTTCACATATTGATTGGTCATAACTAGTAGATGTACCCTTTAAATATTGGGATCACTATGTCATAGGTCAAGGTCACAGGGGCATTAAACGTCAGAATGGTTTTCGCTCATTACCATGAAAACTGTCTATCATAAAGTCTTTATATTTCACATATTGAATAGCAATATGTAGTAGATTACCCCTATTGATTTTTGGATCACTAGTTCAAAGGTCTAGATCACAGGAGCCTTAATTGTAAATATGGTTTCCCCTCATTACCTTGAAAAACTTTTATCAAAAAGTCTTCATATTTCACATATTTATTAGTCATAATTGGGTCACTAGTTAAAAGGTCAAGGTCTTTATATCTATTTCATTAATTGGTTATAACTAGTAGATCATTATGTTTTCTTTTTTCCATAACTGAACACTTCCATGTACCTATATATGGCAAGTTTCTATAACAGAATTACCAATATTGTGAGTCAAGGGCTAGAAAGGGGGGCATATATGTCGTTCAACATTTTTTATTTTTGTTTTGTCATTCCTGAAATTGTCCTGTCTGCTGGCACTAAATTAGAATAAACTTAGCATAAAATTACCCCTTGTTTAGTTTCTTAGAGTAGGTTAGGTCGATAAACAGCAGTCGTTCTGTGTATTCTCACTATTGTGTTCGAGATCCTTATTCGTAATTTTACGAAAAGGGCCGAGAAAATGCGATTGGTGCTTAGCCTATCTTATCCTTCCGCCCAGAAATGAGGTCCTGAAGAATACTCACAAACAACCTGTACAGTTCCCAGAAATCACAGGAAAACTTCACAGATGCAATATATACACTTAAAATATGACCAGTCAAAAGAGGGATGACATTAAATGGGGCATTTTAAAATTTTTAAGAACTTAGTCTAGACTGCAACGGGGTTTGGCCTATTTCCTTACCAGGGCGAGACTTATCGCATCGTACCATTTTTTAAAAAAAAATCTAACATTACTATTTTGTACCATATACATGTACATGTATACACACTTAAGATATTGATCTTAAAATAACGTGGTGTTTTAAAGCAGAAATCTTTTTTTATCATGTGTCACACCTGGTCGTTTATTTATTTATATATAGATATTTATTTATTTATTTATTTATTTATTTATTTATTTATTTATTTATTCATACTATAGTGGAGCATCCAACACAAAAGTACGACATAGACTGTCCTGCATCTAATCCGTCAAATCCACAACAATTGTTTAATTGTACGATAGAGAATGGAGAATTCAAAACTCTGATAGATCATGCAGACACGTGAGTAGAATAAGAAATGTATGTTGTAAATATTCCATTGTAAGAACGGAACAGTCTATGGAAGAATATGTAGAGACTTATTTCATGAAAAAAGTTTGTAACATAGGTCTAACTGTGTGTGCCAAATTAATTAGGCTAGTAAAAACTTTACAGCATATTTTGATCTTGAGTCGCGTAATATTACCATGCGTATGGTAATTACACGACAGCAGCACACTGTCTTACTTTCTATTTGAAATTTCTTAAACATTTTATAAAGGATCGAGTCATTTTAAAACCCACACATCAAAACACTAGGTCAGAATTTTTTAGAGTGGACACAACCCCATGCATTCCAATTATTTATTATTATACCATATGATTGATTGTGATTTACTTGTACATTTGGTTTAGAAAGTCTTTATTTTGATGTCTTATAATTGATAACATGCCATTCTATATAACAAAACTTTTTTCATAGAAATTGACCATTCCAGTAAGCTTAAAGGGACTTCACTGAGTTATTTTGACATGACGGTAGTGAAAATATTTATTCCAGATTAATGTTCCATTTTATGTAGATCTAGACCAAAAACGTGCGTACACAATTTCAGAATTAGCTCACTCATTTTTAAAAAAAAATTAAATATTTTAGTTGAGAAAAATGACCAAACAATTGAAATTCTTTTCACCAAATCGTGAAAGAATTGAATTAAAATACTATGCATTTTCCCCCCAGAACATAAATATTGTTTATTAGTTTGTTTTTTTTTGCTTAATGTGTCCCAGCTGATCTTTGTAGGAAGTTCAAATTTTATGTTTGTAAGCTTTTGGATTTCAATTATAACAATCGCCTACATCAAGAAAACATTGATCCCTACCATTATCATAAGATTCAACAAAATTCAGAATAACAATAACAGAAACTTCAGTTATTTTTATTTGACTAAAAATCCAGAGTGTTTACAACAAAAACATACAATATCAGACATGAAATAGTGCAAAAAGAATTTGTTGAGAAATATAAATTCATGGCAATATTTTTTTTTATCAATTTCTTAAATTATTTGCCTTATATAAGAATTTAGTAACATTGTTGATTTTCCTTTTCTCTGTTCCAAAAAGCTCAAGTACTCGTTAATGTTCTTACTTTTTTGACGTGTTAATTCTGTCCATTAATTGGCAACACGAAAGTTGTACTGGCTTTCTATTTCTTATATGTCTTTTATGAAATCCTAAGAGTTGAAACGTGTTTTTGCATGGCCACACTTTCTCGCCTTACTGTACCGTCCCGTACCGTACATGTACTGTGTCAATCCTTATCGTATAGCCAAATGTATCTATTTTAAATATTTTATGTTTTATTTTAAGGTTAAAAGTTACTTTTGAAGCTAGGAATGGAGGTTATCGACAGATGAGTAATCAAAACAGTCTACTACCCGAAGACACATTCATAGGACAGACTAGTAGAAAAAATGTAATCTTTCTATATATGTATCCAAATTATCCTTAAACACTCCCGACCTGTGATTGCAGAATACCCTTAAATGCAAATATTCAGCTTTGATTTGTAAATATAACATGTACTTTCATAAATAAAAAAAGTAAGGAATAGTAGGAATTTGAAAATATTGTAATATTTTCTCAATTCTAACTAATGTAACAATTATTTTTTATTATCATGAAGCAAGAATGAGGGCATATCGTTAGGAACAGTAGTGAGTAGGTGCCAAATTTTTTTTATTACGTATTCAAGTCATAGTCGGTGCTAGTGGGGAAGGATTATGATGTCCGCTCGGCTCTACTGAATGTTTTTCGGGATACCTCGTCGATTACAATACGTAGACATAATACGGAGTTTGACGGAAATGTCCGATAAGTTACGATGCACCAGCACTGGTTAAACACAAACCATTGGCAACTCTAAATGGGCCTTCAAGCATTTTTAATTTACACACATGCGTTCGCCATCATTTTTGTCTTGCCGGAAAGAGTCAAATTATCAAAAAATAATCTCCCCTTGATCATCAAGCCAGCACCTGTTTGATATATACAGGTATAATATATAGTAATGGTGCTGCTTGGATTCCAAGGGACAGATTTTTATGACCTTTATTGGTATGACAAATGTTGGGAAATTTTGTGTTTCGTTTTGGATTATTCTGTTTCCCTTTAAATGATTCATTTTAAACAGTAAATATTTTTTTGTGACAATTTACGCCGCGAAATTGATTAGTCGCATACAGAACAAGACAAACATTCGACAAAATTTAATGGAAAACAATTTTAATTTTTCATTAATACATGAAATTTTTTTCGTTTTGCCTTTTTAGGCAAATTTCAAATTTGATTTCCAACCCCCCAAACACTGCATGAACAGGGTTTTGGCGGATATACTTTTATGCTGTGTTAATTCAACAATGCTGACTCCCTGAAAAAATTTAAAAAGTAAGGTTTCTGAAAGTAAATATCCCTTTGTTTTTAAATTTTTTGGAATTTTGGTAACAAAAAACTTTGTTACATTAGAATTTTTCTACATGTATTTATTAGTACCAATGGTTTGTATTTTCACCAGAATTCACAGACGTTTAGCTGATATGCTTGTCCAATTAATATTGTGCCCGGTTAACATCATCCATTGATTTTTAAGATTATACTTCATCCAAAACTAGTTTTACATGTTTAACAACTGTATTCTACACCTGGTTGTTTCATATAGCACCTCGTTTCCTATATATATCACCTCGTTTCTTAAATATATTACACTCTTGCCCTACAAATAATATTCCTTTCCTACATATAGCATCTCCTTTCCTATATATAGCACCTCCTTTCCTATATATAGCACATCGCTTCTAATGTATTACACTTTTGCTTTACATATAACACTCATTTTCTACATAAAACACATATGAGCCGTGCCATGACAAAACCATCATAATGGGTTTGCGACCAGCATGGATCCAGACCAGCCTGCGCATCCGCGCAGTCTGATCAGGATCCATGCTCTTCGCTTACCAACCATATTACAAGTAGAGAAACTGATAGCGAACAGCATGGATCCTGATCAGACTGCGCCGATGCGCAGGCTGGTCTGGATCCATGCTGGTCGCAAACGCACTGTGTTGGTTTTGTCATGGCGCGGCTCATATAACGCTCATTTTCTACATAAAACACTAATTTCCTACATATGGTAATCGTTTCCTACATATTGCAATCGAGTTCTACATACCATAGTCGTTTTCTACACATATCACATTTTCCTACATATAAGATCTTGTGTCAATATTAACAATCGTGTACAACATAATTATTGACTCTCGTGCCCTACATTAGTATATGGGACTGCAAGAAAATCAGATATTCAAATGCTAGATACCATACACCACCAGGGTTAACGTTTAGCTTTAGGTGTTTTTCGCACTTCACCTGTAGAAAGTCTATATGCGGAAACTTGGGAAACATCGCTTCATCTTCGTCGGAAAAAGCTTTCACTTCAACTAGATTTATATCTAATAGCAAAAATCCAGATAAAAAATTTTTTTTTCAAACCAAGTTATAATGAAAAAAATGTTAACAAACCAAAGGAAATTAAACCATTAGGCATTCGTTTAAAAGATGATTTAGATAACTTAAAATTAATCCAGACAGTATCCTTCAAAATGACGATGAGATATTCCACCTTGGACTTATAATTCCCCGAAAATAAATATTAACCTTTGAAATATAAAAAAGTCATCAAATTCACCTGAACATTTCAAAGAGAAGTTCTAGGCAATTAAGTGTGTAAGAAACCATGGAAGATTTTGTGATGCATTATTTAATATCTTTTACGCGTTTTCAAAAGAAAGGTTGCAAAGTAGTGCGGCTACTGTGTTTGAAAATAATTTACATCTAGTATAGGTTACCAGACAATGCATCAATGTTTTACTGCTAAAGCAAAAGCTATAGATTTAGCATTGTCATACATAGTACAGCATACCCATGGTAAATTTGTGATATTTTCTGACTCGCTTTCTGTTTTAATATCCATTAAAAAAAATCAAAAAAATCTGACAATATCACGATAAGGAAACTTCTTTTACGTTTTCATGATATACTTAAAACAAAATCTGTTAAATTATATTGGATTCCAAGTCAAATAGGTATACGAGGAAATGAAAAAGTAGATGCTTTAACTAAACAATCATAAATTTTCAAAACACTGACTTATTTTTACCTGCTTGTGATTTTAGACCGGCTATAAATATACTTGTATCATCTAAATGGAAAGCAAAATGGGACAATGCCGTTTTTAATAATTTCACGATATAAACCCATCTCTTGATGTGTCACCATCTCTATCTCTGTCAAACGTTTATTCTTTGATGCCGAATTGGACCACTAAAATTACCCACTCTTAGCTCCTCACGAATGACAATACCCCTTTCTGTGTAGCTTGTAATGAAAATTTTACTGTTAAGCATTTTCTTCTTGATTGCCATGCTTTTTCACTGGCCCGTAATAGATTTTATTGTGTAAATTCACTCTTTAATGCAATTCCATCAAAAGACATCATTGATTATTTGAAAGAGATAAACTTGTGTTCTAGAATCTGATTGGCTCATTTTTATTGTCATTTACATAGTTTAACATAACATTTTAAGCCTATTATAGCAATTGGCACGATATGGCCAGTTATGTGTTGACGTGCCGTAAAAATCCAAACAAACAAACATTCAGTACATGTATTTGGATCCTACATAAAACACTTGTGTTCTATATATATCTCTCGTTTCCTACACATGACGCTTGTTTCCTGCATAAAAACCCTTAACTATATGTAACGTTCTGACATATAACTTGTGTCCTACGTGCAACTTGAGTTTACTACATGCGAGTTTAACTCTCGTTTCCTACATACGATGTATAACTCTTGTTTCCTAGTAAACCATCCGCTTCTTACATACGGTATAACTTGTGTCCTACATATATCTTTCTTTTCTACATGTGATCCTTCAGATAACACTCGTTTTCTACATAAAACTTTTGTCTCCTACCTTAAATCTTACTTAATTTATAAATTGAACACGTTCATCTTAGATATATATCTCGTTTTCTACATATGACACTCTTGTCAATCATTTAATGTTCGTATTCTACACACGCGTGTCCGTCATATTACATTCGTGTCTGTCATATTTTACTAGTTTTCTATATAAAATACTCGTTTTGGACATGTAACCCCCTTTTCCTGCATGTAATATAACCGTTTCTTACACATAACTTTTATATTTCATATAACACTTTTGTCGAACATAAAACACTTGTTTCCTGCACAACATATTTACACGTGATTGGTCTTTAAGTGACAGTTGTATCTTATAAAGGAACCCATCACAGTTCGCTGGAAGGGCTGGACAGACGACAAGTATGGTTCACAAATGTGGATGTACTATCTGGAGCTTCACAAACTTGAGGTAAAAGATGCTACACTAGAACTCACTGAACGAAACCCTATCAAACCT
This sequence comes from Ruditapes philippinarum, assembly GCF_026571515.1. NCBI lineage: Eukaryota > Metazoa > Mollusca > Bivalvia > Venerida > Veneridae > Ruditapes > Ruditapes philippinarum. The sequence goes on along the minus strand of NW_026852739.1, from coordinate 490,297 downwards.
ATGGCCAGAAATCAAACGTTGCACATGGGTAACATGTCACACTACCAGACGTTTACTCCTCTGGAACCAGGAATGTATAGGTACGTTCTAATTTGTTCACCACCGAACACAGTTAACCATATAGGAATCAGGTTTTTGTTTTACCATACTCTGATGGCTGGTAGCTTCCATTTTAAAGCTGCAAGAAATTTGACTTTAAAATATCACAGGCAACTTTTAAATCTGTGAGATTGTTTGTCGAAAGTTTTCTGTCACACTTCTGTCATAAAAAATTTCTGTCTACATAGTAGACTAAGCCATGCAAACATATACATACTTTATGTAGCCGATTGCGGCCATTATAATCCGATATATTTTGTTTTAATGCATACCTTGTGAAAAGTGAGTTTGTGCATTAACTTTTCATACCGGGAAATGTTTCTGCGCAAAAAGCAGCAGCTAAACATTGTTATTATTCGCCGCAATGTTTTGAGCCAATTTTGATGAACAAAACGTCGCGGCCTATATTTTTCCCCTCGATTTTTTGTAGAATTTTTAAATCACTGGGAAAAAAAATGTCATGTTATTTCCTTCCTGTTCCTCGACTTTTTATAGACGAACGAGGGATGAAATGTATAGTCAAAGCATTGGCGCTACCAGCCACTAGTGTTAAAATGTTCCTTGCTCTTTTCAACAAAAATGTTCCTTGCTCTTTTCAACAAAAATGTTCCTTGCTCTTTCCAATAAAACTGTTTCTCGCTCTTTCAAACAACTGTTATAACATATCGAGGTTTATACGTTCATTGACAAAAAACAATAAAAAACTAGTGCAAATTTAATATTGAAATGAAATATTTTGAGTACTCATTTAATATTGAAATGAAATATTTTCAGTATCTTATTGGAAGTCAGGGATATTGCCAACAATTCACGGATAGCTCGACGGTTTGTCCTGTATGACAAAGTGTCAGACGTAGAGTTGAATCAGGAAAGTCCAAACGGATTGCACGTGTCTTCTGCTCAAAACCACACAGGCTTCAAATGGCAGTCTGCAGGAAGTGAAGGTAGTGATATCAGTTTATATGTACTTAGATATTGAATATACGTATATCACCCAAGGAGGGAGTAATTAAATGTTATCTTGAATATTTTCACCAGAGACGTTAAAATAGACATTTGTATTTATATGTCTTTAATTTTCACTAAATGGGACAAAATGTTGAGCAGTTCACAATCTTGTCATTCTACCATACAAGAAAACATTATTAGATAACAAACCTCTTTATTTTATTTTGACATATAACTGTATTTAAAATCTTATGCCAAACTATATAGTTTTATGACAGAAACAACAATGACACTTTTTACCATTTTTAAAAGTTGTTTGTTTTCAAACTGTTTAATACTAATATTTGAAAGCCATTCCCCCCACCGTTTTTCCCCATTTTTCCAATATTTTTTTGTTAGGACAAAGTACGAACATTGTTGTCAACTGGGCTAGATATTTCATGAACAAAGCTCACGAGGATGGCCACTACAACAATGAAATACAGACTTTTAAACCACAATTTGAAGATTTAGAAGATGATGGTATTCTTTACACGAGAAAGTAAGTCAGTGTGTTAAACATTTATATGATTAATTATGGTGTGCATATTGTAATATTGTCATTGATGATGATGGAGGGGTAGGCTACCGGCTGTTAATGAGGAGGATTAAGTTTGTTAATGAGAGGCGTTCAGATCTCAAGAAAGGGTAAAATAGTCAAAGAGGGGTTAATGTTGTCAATGAGGGGTTCAGGTTGTCAAAGAGGGGTTAATGTTGTCAATGAGGGGTTAAGATTGTCAATGAGTGGTAAATGTTGTCAACAGGGGCTTCAGGTCATGATAATGGGGATAGGATAAGGTTGTCAATGAGGGGTTAAGGTTGTCAAGAAGGGCTTCAGGTTGTCAATGATTGAGATAAGGTCGTCGTTTAGGGGCTAAGGTGGTCAATGAGTGGTTAATGTCGTCAATACGGGGTTAAGGTTGTCAATGAGGGGTTAAGGTTGTCAGTGAGGGGTTAAGGTTGCCAGTGAGGGAATAAGGTCGACAATGAAATGTTACGGTTGTCAATGAGGAGTAAAGGTTGTCAAAGAGGGCTTCAGGTCGTCAATGATAGGGATACGGTTGTCAATGAGAGGTTAAGGTTGACAACAAGGGCTCAGGTCGTCAATGATAGGGATAATGTTGTCAATGAGAGGTTAAGGTTGTCAACAAGGGCTTCATGTCGTCAATGATAGGGATAATGTTGTCAATGAGAGGTTAAGGTTGTCAACAAGGGCTTCATGTCGTCAATGATAGGGATAAGGTTATCAATGAGAGGTTAAGGTTATCAACATAGGCTTCAGGTCGTCAATGATAGGGATAAGGTTGTCAATGAGAGGTTAAGGTTGTCAACAAGGGCCCAGGTCGTGAATGATAGGGATAATGTAGTCATTGAGGGGTTAAAGTTGTCAATGAGTGGTTCAGGTCATTATTGAGGGGTTAAGGTTGTCAATGTGGGGTTAAGGTTGTCAATGTGGGGTTAAGGTTGTCAATGAGGGTTAAGGTTGTCAATGTGGGGTTAAGGTCGACAATGAGGATTAAGGTTGTCAATGTGGGTTAAGGTCGACAATGAGGATTAAGGTTGTCAATGTGGGGTTAAGGTTGTCAATGAGGGTTAAGGTTGTCAATGAGGGTTAAGGTTGTCAATGAGGGTTAAGGTTGTCAGTGTGGGGTTAAGGTTATCAATGAGGATTAAGGTTGTCAATTGTGGGGTTATTGTTGTCAATGAGGGTTAAGGTTGTCAATGAGGGTTAAGGTTATCAATGAGGATTAAGGTTGTCAATGTGGGGTTAAGGTTGTCAATGTGGGTTAAGGTTGTCAGTGTGGATTAAGGTTGTCAATGAGGATTAAGGTTGTCAATGAGGGTTAAGGTTGTCAGTGTGGATTAAGGTTGTCAATGAGGATTAAGGTTATCAATGAGGGTTAAGGTTGTCAATGTGGGTTAAGGTTGTCAGTGTGGATTAAGGTTGTCAATGAGGATTAAGGTTATCAATGAGGGTTAAGGTTGTCAGTGTGGATTAAGGTTGTCAATGAGGATTAAGGTTATCAATGAGGGTTAAGGTTGTCAATGTGGGTTAAGGTTATCAATGAGGATTAAGGTTATCAATGAGGGTTAAGGTTGTCAATGAGGGTTAAGGTTGTCAGTGTGGATTAAGGTTGTCAATGAGGATTAAGGTTGTCAATGAGGGTTAAGGTTGTCAATGTGGGTTAAGGTTATCAATGAGGATTAAGGTTGTCAATGAGGGTTAAGGGTGTCAATGAGGATTAAGGTTGTCAATGAGGGTTAAGGTTGTCAATGAGGGTTAAGGTTATCAATGAGGATTAAGGTTGTCAATGTGGGGTTAAGGTTGTCAGTGTGGGTTACGATTGTCAATGAGGGTTAAGGTTGTCAATGAGGGTTAAGGTTGTCAATGTGGGTTAAGGTTATCAATGAGGGATTAAGGTTGTCAATGTGGGGTTAAGGTTGTCAATGAGGGTTAAGGTTGTCAATGAGGGTTAAGGTTATCAATGAGGATTAAGGTTGTCAATGTGGGGTTAAGGTTGTCAATGAGGATTAAGGTTATCAATGAGGGTTAAGGTTGTCAGTCTGGATTAAGGTTGTCAATGTGGGGTTAAGGTCGACAATGAGGATTAAGGTTGTCAGTGAGGGGATAAGGTCGTCAATGAATGTTACGATTGTCAATGTGGGGTTTTTTGTTAAGGTTGTCAATGTGGGGTTAAGGTTGTCAATGAGGGTTAAGGTTGTCAATGAGGGTTAAGGTTTGTCAATGTGGGTTAAGGTTGTCAATGAGGGTTAAGGTTGTCAATGAGGGTTACGATTGTCAATGAGGGTTAAGGTTGTCAATGAGGGTTAAGGTTGTCAATGTGGGGTTAAGGTTATCAATGAGGATTAAGGTTGTCAATGTGGGGTTAAGGTTGTCAATGAGGGTTAAGGTTTGTCAATGAGGGTTAAGGTTTATCAATGAGGATTAAGGTTGTCAATGTGGGGTTAAGGTTGTCAATGAGGATTAAGGTTATCAATGAGGGTTAAGGTTGTCAATGTGGGTTAAGGTTATCAAATGAGGATTAAGGTTATCAATGAGGGTTAAGGTTGTCAATGAGGGTTAAGGTTATCAGTGTGGGTTAAGGTTGTCAATGAGGGTTAAGGTTGTCAGTCTGGATTAAGGTTGTCAATGTGGGGTTAAGGTCGACAATGAGGATTAAGGTTGTCAGTGAGGGGATAAGGTCGTCAATGAAATGTTACGATTGTCAATGTGGGGTTAAGGTTGTCAATGTGGGGTTAAGGTTGTCAATGAGGGTTAAGGTTGTCAATGAGGGTTAAGGTTGTCAATGTGGGTTAAGGTTGTCAATGAGGGTACGATTGTCAATGTGGGTTAAGGTTGTCATGAGGATTAAGGTTATCAATGAGGGTTAAGGTTGTCAATGGGGTTAAGGTTGTCAATGAGGGTTAAGGTTGTCAATGAGGGTTAAGGTTTGTCAATGAGGGTTAAGGTTGTCAGTGAGGGGATAAGGTCGTCAATGAAATGTTACGATTGTCAATGTGGGGTTAAGGTTGTAAATGTGGGGTTAAGGTTGTCAATGAGGGTTAAGGTTGTCAATGTGGGGTTAAGGTCGACAATGAGGATTAAGGTTGTCAATGTGGGGTTAAGGTCGACAATGAGGATTAAGGTTGTCAATGGGGGGTTAAGGTTGTCAATGAGGGTTACGGTTGTCAATGAGGGTTAAGGTTGTCAATGTGGGGTTAAGGTTGTCAATGAGGGTTAAGGTTGTCAATGTGGGTTAAGGTTATCAATGAGGATTAAGGTTGTCAATGTGGGGTTAAGGTTGTCAATGAGGGGTTAAGGTTGTCAATGAGGGTTAAGGTTGTCAATGTGGGTTAAGGTTGTCAATGAGGGTTAAGGTTGTCAATGTGGGGTTAAGGTCGACAATGAGGATTAAGGTTGTCAATTAGGGTTTAAGATTGGTAATGAGGGGTTAAAGTCATCAATGAGGGTTAAGGTCGTCTATGAGGGGTTAAGGTAGTCAATGAGGTTTCATATTTTCAATGAGGAGAAAAGGTTGTCAACCAGTGTTTCATGCCATCAAAGAGGGTTTCTGGTCTTTAATGATGGGTCAGTTGTCAATGAGGAGTTAAGTTTGTTAGTGAGTGGTTAATGTTGTCAATGACGGATTAAAGGTTGTTAAGGAGGGGTTAAGGTCTTCAATGAGGGTATGATAGTCAACAGAGTGGTTCTTTTTAATAAAATTTGTGTTCAATTAAAATGTTTAATATTTATATTAAACAAGTAAAAAATGAAATCAGTAAATTTAGAAATGTTTCAAAAAGTTTAAGAAACAAAACATTTATTTTTGCTACATTTTTATTATTTGATTGTAAAGGGAGACAATATTTTGATTCTAAATAATAATGGGAAGTAAAACCCACCAAACATGTATTATTCTTTGGTATGTCTGTAAGAACTTGTAACAAGATGAACATTTATATCATATTTATAGGTTTATAAATGCATCACATGATGATATCATATTTGTAGGTTTGTAAATGCATCACTTGATGATATCATATTTGTAGGTTTGTAAATGCATCATATGATTATATCATATTTATAGGTTTGTAAATGCATCACTCAATGATATCATATTCATATGTTTGTAAATGCATCACTCGATGACATCATAATTAAAGGTTTGTAAATGTATCACTTGATAATATCATATTTGTAGGTTTGTAAATGCATCGTCTGATGATATCATATTTATAGGTTTATAAATGCATCACCCAATGATATCATATTCATATGTTTGTAAATGCATCATGCGATGACGTCCTATTTATAGGTTTGTAAATGTATCACTAGATGACATAATATTGATAGGTTTGTAAATGCATCACTCGATGACATCATATTTATAGGTTTGTAAATGCATCACTCAATGATATCATATCTATAGGTTTGTAAATTCATCATTTGATGACATCATATCTGTAGGTTTGTAAATGCATCACTCAATGATATCATATCTATAGGTTTGTAAATGCATCACTCGATGACATCATATTTATAGGTTTGTAAATGCATCACTCAATGATATCATATCTATAGGTTTGTAAATGCATCATTTGATGACATCATATTTATAGGTTTGTAAGTGCATCACTCGATGATATCCTATTTATAGGTTTGTAAATGCATCAAGTGATGATATCATATTTATAGGCTTGTAAATGCATCATCTGATGATATCCTATTGATAAGTGTGTAAATGCATCACTCGATGATATCATATTTATAGGTTTGAAAATGCATATTTCGATGATATCATATGTATAGGTTTGTAAATGCATCATTTGATGACATCATATTTGTAGGTTTGTATATGCATCACTCAATGATATCATATGTATAGGTCTGTGAATGCATCATTTGATGATATCATATTTATAGGTTTGTAAATGCATCAATCGATGATATCGTATTTATAGGTTTGTAAATGCATCACGCGATGATATCTTATTTGTAGGTTTGTAAATGCATCACTCGAGCATATCATATTAATAGGTTTGTAAATGCATCTCGATGACATCATATTTATAGGTTTGTAAATGCATCACTCGATGACATGGAAGGAGCGAGAACTCGTGATCCTATTGCTAACATTCACGGTATTGTGAAATTTGAATACCAGTATACCAGGGACATTGGTTCACAAATACCTGGAGCAGTCTGGACAAAAGTTGAACCAATCACCGAAACAACCACAATAAAAGAGCAGATGAGTAGCGGTAATGATAAATTCATATACAGTTTCCAGTTAACGATTACTTTAAATTTTATTGTATGAGCTCATAGATTTATTTTATAGAATAAGGATAAAAGATTGAATGGGAAATCTACTGCATTGCTTACCAACCATAGCCCAGGAACGTGACCACCGATTGTGTAGCATATTTCCGATCCTGTACTGGCTTTACATATTGTTTGTTTGACTAAAAAATGTCTTTTTACATCATCCAATAGTGTGGTTTTTAGAAAATATAAACTCAATTTATCAAAATCTGTTATTATGAAAAGCGGTCAAATTTTACAGTATATTTGCCAATTTCAAAAATAACAGATTGTGTTGAATTGACATTGTATTCTTTGAGGCCATACACTAGGGTAATACCAAAAGTTATCTAGATGTAGGAAAAACATTTTTTGAAAAGCCGTTACAGGATCGAAAATATGTGCCGCTATCTGTGGTTCCTTTTTCGAGTTCCTTTGACAGCAACATACATAATGGATTTGATTTCGTGCATGTTTGTCTGGTCACATTTAGAGGTCAGAGTTCAACAATCAAATACATTTTTCGTGGTTCGGTAAGCTAACAGTGACACGATATACATTATTTTAGTTTCAACAAAAAACTAAACTACTAGAATTATTTAATAAAGCAGTGATTAGATTTCTGATATCTTCGCCATAGGTATTTCTAGCATATGTGTTTATTACAAAAATATTTGGATTTTCGTTCAAGATATTTAAAACAAAACAGAACTGTTTTATATCTGTGTTTTTGTTACGTTTAAGGCGTAGATTGTTTTTATAATATTTTACGTTGATTACATATCAGAAAAAGATATTAACATACAAAATCAGAGATGTTACTATTTCAAGTCGGTCTGTATGTAGCTTTTTATTAATAATTGAGCCGTGTCATGACAAAACCAACATAGTGGTTTTGCGACCAGCATGGATCCAGACCAGCCTGCGCATCCGCGCTGTCTGATCAGTATTCATGCTGTTCGCTATCAGTTTCTCTACTTGCTTTAGGGTTTGTTAGCGAACAGCATGTATCCTGATCAGACTGCGCGGATGCGCAAGCTGGTCTGGATCCATGCTGGTCGCAAATCCATTATGTTGGTTTTGTCATGACACGGCTCATATATTATTCAGGTGACCAGTTAAAGATATGGGTTCGAGCTCAAGATGTCCTTGGCAACACAAAGATGGACTCGACCGTCGTGACTACAGACTTTACTGAACCCATTACTTCAAGTGCTGACGATAACACTACCACATATATTGTAGAAAATACTAACGTCAAACCTTTCAACTATTCAAGCAGGTATTTATGTATTTTGTTTAAATCCTTACGACGGGGGAAAACTTGCCCGATAAGTATGAAAAAAAATGACTAACATATTAATGCCGGGTCCTTAATGTTTTTCTTCAGGTCCTTTACTTGACCCGGCAAGTGCTGACAAATATTTAATATATTCAGCAAGTATGCAAGTATAAATATAGTCTATACTATTTTTTTCATCGCTGTACCATATAAAAGAAAAACAAAATAAATTTAAATGAATTTGTTTTAACTGATAATTACAAGAAACATAATGTTTTCAATCAATATTTTCAAAACTAATTCGTTATTATATTTATATCTTAGTTTTCTTCGTATATTGCATAATATGTAAAAAAATCAAGTTTCATTATTTAACTTAGCATGTTCCTATATTTAACTTAAATAGCGTGTTTTTTAATTAAATGTGCTCCTTTTTATATGCCCGAAAGGGCATATTATGTTATACCCCCTGGCGTCCGTCTGTCTGTCTGTCCGTCCGTCCGTCCGTCTGTCCGTCCGTCCGTCCGTCCGTACGTCCGTCCGTTAGCAATTGGTTTCCGGAGCATAACTTAAGTTCCATTTGGCCCACAATGTTCAAACTTCATAGGATGATTGCCCATATTGGGTAGAAGACCCCTATTGATTTTGGGGTCAAAAGGTCAAAGGTCAAGGTCACTATGACCTTAAAACTGAAAACAGTTTCCGGAGCATAACTTAAGTTCCAATTGACCCACAATGTTCAAACTTCATAGGATGATTGTCCATATTAGGTAGAAGACCCCTATTGATTTTAGGTCACAAGGTCAAAGGTCAAGGTCACTATGACCTTAAAACTGAAAACAGTTTCCGGAGCATAGCTTAAGTTCCATTCAACCCACAATGTTCAAACTTCATAGGATGATTGTCCATATTAGGTAGAAAACCCCTATTGATTTTGGGGTCAAAAGGTCAAAGGTCAAGGTCACTATGACCTTAAAACTGAAAACAGTTTCCGGAGCATAACTTGAGTTCCATTCGACCCACAATGTTCAAACTTCATAGGATGATTGTCCATATTGGGTAGAAGACCCCTATTGATTTTGGGGTCAAAAGGTCAAGGGTTAAGGTCACTATATCCTTAAAACTGAAAACAGTTTCTGGAGCATAACTTAAGTTCCATTTGGCCCACAATATTCAAACTTCATAGGATGATTGTCCATATTGGGCAAAAGACCCCTATTGATTTTGGGGTCACTAGGTCAAAGGTCAAGGTCACAATTACCTTAAAACCAAAAACAGTTTCCGGAGCATAACGTAAGTTCCATTTGGCCCACAATATTCAAACTACATAGGATGATTATCCATATTGGGTAGAAGACCCCTATTGATTTTGGGGTCACAAGGTCAAAGTCACTTTTACCTTAATACTGAAAACAGTTTCTAGAGCATAATTAAAGTTCCAATTGGCCCACAATATTCAAACTTCTTAGGATGATTGTCCATATAAGGAAGAAGACCCCTATTGATTTTGGGGTCACAAGGTCAAAGGTTAAGGTCATTATTAATAACTTAAGTATTAATCAACCTACAGCTGTAAATTTTTATCGGATGAACAGTGAATTCCATGTCTTACAAATGCTTCATCCTTACTAAAAAAAAACACTTTCGGGCATATAATGCTCCGCCTAGCGGTGCTCTTGTTTTAACTTAGCATGTTCCTTTTTTTTTACTAAGCGTATTCCTATATTTAACTTAGCGTATTCCTATATTTAACTTAGCGTGTTCCTATATTTTACTTAACATATTCTTATATTTAACTTAGCATGTTTCTATATTTAACTTAGCGTGTACCTAGAAGCGTATGATACAGAAAGTGGCGTTCGTGATATAGGTGTCAACATTACAATCAAAATGCAAGGTGTGTCCAACATTTATGTCAGTAAAATGGCCAAGGCAAACACAGACGATGTAAGTATTGCTTTCTTTTCCTTCCTTCCTTCATTCTTTCTTTCTTTCTTTCCTTCCTTCCTTTCAGTCCTTGATAAACAATATTAATTCATATTCACGTACTTATTTATATCTTTAACACTTACTGTTTTACACAATGAGAGTAAGTCATGCAAGAGGTCAGCTTTCTGGAAGTAGTTACCAGAAATCCAACAATGTTGAAGTTGAATAAGATCCTCGTCACTTGTGGGATTTGAACCCATAACAACCCGATTAAGAGCCCAGTGCTATATTTCTCAAGGTGGTCCAGCTCAACTTTGTAAAATATTTCTTAGACTTTTGTTGTCACTCTGTGTATATTGACCCTTTATAATACTTCATGTTGCAATGTCGCTTTTCACTGGATAATTGTGACGTTTAGAAAGATTTATATACACGGCTGGTGTCAATTTGTGGAAAAAATCTCTTTTTTTTTTCTCAAAAAATATGCTTGGTGTACTGTAATTTTTTTTTTTTTTGGACAGGCTATATATCGAGCCTCTGATTATATTTCCAAAAAACTGTTTATGTAGGGCCATATAACCTGTCAAAAATCTTGTTAACTTATATCCTGAAATCGTCTGATCTCCTCAAAGATGTTCATAGCCTTAATGCATTGTACATAAAAAAAATGAAATGCAAATATTTTCTTTGTTTTCATCTTCACAGTTACATATTTGTTTTTATGTCAAAACTTTTTGATTGCAAGACGAATTTAAATCAAGGGAAGTAAGTAATAAACGTTGTTGATGTTCAAATATCTAAAGATTTACTTCCCCTTCAGAAAAGACACCCGGACAGAGATAGTGAGTGCGTGACGTCAAGAGACAAGACAACCTGCTTTTTAAAGAAGCAAACTGTGATTATAGACAATTGTTGGCTCACTGTACCAAACCAGGCGTTACTGCCGTCTGCTAGTGCGATAATAGATGTTATTGCCTATAACCAAGCCATGCTCGCCAGCAGCGTCAGATTTGAGGTGATTTATGATTTATTTATTCTAAATGGAAGAATAGACAATGATAAAAGTTCACCCAGCCCAACTTGCAAAGGTGTTAGTACAACCAAAGAACAAACACAGGACCCATAAAGAAAATAAATGGCAACCATGGTTTAATACAACATGCAAACAAATGAGAAACAAATATCATATAGCAAGAAAAATCTATAATAGAAACAAAACAGAAATAAATAAAAATAATCTAAAAGTAATAAGTAAAGAATACAAACAAAATATCAATATTGCACACAAAGAACACAAAAATAAAAGAATTGAGAAACTTAGAAATGCCAAAAGTACAAGCCAAAGAGAATACTGGAAAATAATTAAATCTATTGATCAATCTAAAAATGCAACTAAGGCTACTCTTCATGACCTATATGATTTTTTCAAAAAGACAAATGAAGGAGAAAACATAGAAGATAATTCAATAGATTCAGAAACTGTTATAGAAGTAAATGAAGAAATAAATACAGAAATCACTGATGAGGAAATAAAAAAAGCAGTTAAACTACTCAAAAATAATAAAAGTCCAGGATGTGACTATATTTTAAATGAACACATTAAGTCAACTATTGATACAATGCTTCCAATTTATAACAAATTATTTAACCTTGTTTTTGACTCTGGATTAATACCATCCAGCTGGACAAAAGGTGTAATATTACCCATTTATAAAAATAAGGGAAATGCCACTCAGCCTGAAAATTATAGACCAATCACTTTATTAAGTTGCTTAGGTAAATTATTTACTGCCATATTAAACAATAGAATTACAAATTACACTGAAGACCATAACATTATAACTAAATGCCAAGCAGGATTCCGCAAAAATTACTCAACTACAGATAATTTATTTATATATCAATCTTTAATTGATATTCTAAGAACACAAAAGAAAAAAATATACTGTGCTTTTATTGATTTTAAACAAGCATTTGATACTGTCTGGCGTCAAGGACTATGGAATAAACTCATTAAATACAATGTAAATGGCAAATTTTTAAAAATAGTCAAAAGTATGTATGAAAACATTAAATCATGTGTAAAAACTTCCCAAGGTGTGTCTGACTTTTTCCCAAGTCTAATCGGAGTAAGACAAGGCGAAAATTTGTCGCCGATACTATTTTCACTTTATTTAAATGACCTTGAAACTTTTCTATCAGATAATAATGCAAATGGAATAATCTTCAGCATCTCTGAACTTAACCTTTCAATTTATCTCAAACTCTTTGTTATTCTATATGCTGATGACACAGTGTTATTAAGTGATTCACAACAAGGCCTACAAAAAGAGCTAGAACTATTCGAACAATACTGTACAAAATGGAAACTTACAGTCAACACGCTAAAAACTAAAATAATCATTTTTGGATCAAGAATTGTAAATAACCTTCCAATCTTTACTTACGGGAATAAAGAAATAGAAATTGTAAATGAATACAAATACTTAGGACTCTATTTATCAAAAACCTGCAGCTATAAAAAAACCAAAGATCACATTGCTAAACAGGCAACAAAGGCCATGTATATGTTATTAAAGAAAATAAGACATATTGACTTGCCTCTAGATCTACAAGTTGATATATATAAAAAAACAATCCAACCTATGCTTTTATATGGGAGTGAGCTTTATGGCTACAGTAACATGACATGTCTTGAAAGAGTACAACTCAAGTTTTTCAAACACATCTTAAATTTAAAAAGGTCAACGCCTTCCTATATGATTTACAGTGAATTAGGTATAATGCCGCTTAAAGAAGAAGCCAAAATAAGAATGATATCTTTCTGGTGTAGAATAAATAATAACAATAACAATATAAATAATAACAATAATAATAACGGTAGTAGTAATAATAACAATGGTATTAACAACACCAATAATGAAAATACCAATGATAATAATAACACCAATGATAACAATCCCAATGATAATAATAACACTGATAATAACAATCCCAATGATAATAATAACACTGAGAATAACAATCCCAATGATAATTATAACACTGATAATGATAACAACCATAATTATAATCAAATCACACATACAGATAATAACAAACTGGCAAACATAATGTGTCATATTTTAACTGCATTAAATAGGCAAAGAAAATGTCAAATCAAAATGGTTAGACTTTATTTATAATCTGATTCAAACAAATGGATTCAGTAATGTATTGATAAACCAAAGTGAACTGAATCTTAAATGGTTTTCACTTGCTTTTAAAAGAAATATTAAAGACCAATTTATCCAAACATGGAGCTCAACAGTTAATAATTCAACTAACTTCATGTACAAGATAATTAAACATGATACAAACATGAATAAATATTTCACAAAATTACCAAATTATTATGGAAAACTGTTAACAGCATTTAGAACAAGGAATCATAAATGTCCAGTTGAGGTTGGACGTTACCATAACATACCATTAAATGAAAGAACCTGTTATTTATGCAATCAAGGTTTAGGTGATGAATATCACTACATCCTTGAATGTAAACACTTTCAAGAATCACGAAAAACACTGATCAAACCTTACTACTACAAACAACACAGCATACTTAAATTTGACAAGTTATTCAATTCAGAAAACAAAAAAGAACTAATTAATTTATGTAAATTTGTACAAATTATAATTAAAAATGTTAAAGCCCAATATTAAATGATTGTACATGAAATGTTTTTGGAAATTTATTAGTAAAACAATTAACATATAAGCTAGATGAAGATCTATGTACTATATATTTTATCAATTAATTTCCTATGTAATTTGGTAAAATGCTCAGTGTAAATGCTAAATTTTATAAACTTAAGCAATGTTGGTGAAAATATCAATTGTTTTTCATATGTATGATATCATGTTTAATAATATTCTTTTCTTTTTTTCTTTTGAAATCAATTGTTAACAACAGTTAGATCTACATCATCTACTATGAATTTAATTAATGCATGTTAACAATTTAAAATTGGTAAATTTCATGTTTATTATTTGACTGTATGATATCATGTGTAATAATATTCTTTTTTTTTTTTTAAATCAATAACAATAGTTACATTATTCACTATGAATTGAATCAATTCATGTTACCATCTAAACATTGGTAAATTTCATGTTTTTTTATATGTATGATATCATGTTTAATAATATTTTATTGTTCGAAATCAGTAACAACAGGTACACTATTCACAATGGATTGAGTCAATGCATGTTAGACATTTAATTTTATTGGTAAATTTCATGTAAACTGCAACTGCCTGTTAAAATTTTTATTTAATACTGTACATATTTGTATATATAGTTTATTGCTATCATAATTTATTATTTTGATGCTCTGAAAATTTGATACTTGATATTAAGAAATTAAGGTTGCCATCAGACTGTACAAAGAACAATGATTGAGTACATACTGTACTGTAGTAATATCTTCATTTATTTATTAATGAGGACAAGTCTACAGATCTATTTTCTTGTCTTTTTTTCTTTTTGTAAAATAATGACCCATCCATATGATCCAGTCAGTTATATAAATATTTGAAAACTTTATATGTAAATTAATGAATAATAGATTCTACTTTGAAATTTGTAAAGAGGACAATACTTATTTAAAAGCATGAATGAAGATGATAATAGTGTATACCAGTAACAGATATATCTTCTGTATTTCCTTCATATAGTTGTTTATTTTTAAGTTACTTAATTACCGGCTTAATTGAACCTGACTGACCTTAATTAAACTGTAATTAAGAAGACAGTACAGAAAAGAAGACCTGTAGCGAGGCAAAGCCCTTAATATTTCAATTTCGTTTAAGGGCTGGCCAAACGCACACCGTTTATGACAAATGAGGGATATTTGAAATATTTAAATTCCCACCCTTATCAGATAATTCACAGCAATTATAAATGCATAAGGGGCCGGGGAAATCCCCTTTAATTCTTATGTTTACAAAATAAAACCAATATTACTCACCCTTCCCGTCACATTCGTAAATTTTGCAGCCTTACATCGCTAGAAATCAGTAACCAGATAATAATCCAATATCAACAGAGATTTATTTCTTCTCTTTTACTTTTTTGCAGGTTTATTAAGTCAATTTTTTTGCCACACAAACGAAAATCATCACAGCACTATATTTTATATTGAAACTATACCGCGTGCAGACACAAATACACCTACTGACCCAATGACATATTTTTGTGTAAAATTACAGAAGTTTATTAACGGCACAGTAGAAAGCGCGTGCCAACAGGTGACAATCACAATACAATATAATTCAGATTAAGAAAAGGTTAAAGTTGACAGATGATATTTGTAAACAATTTAGTCTAGACATTTTGATTCAGTACTTGTCTTTCTTTTAATATACAAAAGAAATTTAGTTGCGATTCATAATTCATATTTTTTGAATGAATGTTGCCCTCTGTAGACATGGTTTTTATATATATTTAGGATTCTTTTTCTCGTGTTTATGTATTTGTATGCATACTGAGATAATCAAATAAACCTGAAACTATTGAAACTATAGGTATACATGTATTCAAATTAAATGTGATAAACATGTTTTCTCCTATTGACTAAAATGATAATTACAATGTTCTTGGACTTGTTTGAATTTAGTTCTCTTATGATAGATAGGCCTACCATCATATGGAGCGCTTTTCTAATTAACCGGGGTTCGAGACTCAGTCACATTGTGTCTTTGTGTAAATTTTTTTTTTTTAAAAGGAGAAAGGTTTCAATAGGACTTTATACAATATGTAAACATTGATAATTTTATGATAATTCAGTGATAATTCCATAAGGATTTTAGAATACATGAGAGGCCGGTATATTGCCATTTCACAATTATCTAGGCTGCCGTAAAGGAGAGAAACGTGAAAATTGATAAACTGGTTCATCGCCAGGGTGAAGCTGAAAAATGGACAACTTATTATAGTTTGTTTGCTTGTTTGTTTCATTATTTTACCGGCCTGTTTCCCCAACAGTATTTTAAGTCCTTTTATAGGCGGGTAGTTTCCTAACCGGATTGGGGTTCCTGGAGAGTTACACCAGTACTTAGACTAATTTTCCTTTTCGCGGCTTAAACTCACCAAAGCATTCCCGGGGATCGAAACCCACGCCAAAAAGGGAGGTTTAACTGGATTAGAAGTCATCGACTCTAACCCCTCGACTAGGGAGGGGTAAATTTTATTATAGAATTACCAATTTCGAAATTAAAACGGCGGGTTTACGAATTTTCTTTAGTCACTTTGTTTTCTTCGTTGTAATTAACATAGAAGTATAGAGGGCCTCTTTTGGGCGCCAAAAGACTGGGCACAAAAACGCCCCTATTATTTCTTTCTAATACAATTTCTAAAGAAAATTATCAATATATGCCCTTACCGGATCTTATAATTTTTTCAAGATTCCCAGGGCAATAACAGAGCGTTAGATGGTCTTGTAAGCTGTAAGTTCTTTTTTAGTTTATGATTTTGTTTTTTATATTTTTTTTATTTCTATATTTTCTTTTTCAATTGCAAACTGTATTATCCATCTTTCCGAAATATTGTCAGTGACTCAGACAGGCTAAACTTCAAGGTCAAGAGGCCTCTGGGTTTGACCTGTGAAAATTCCAAGATGACCTCATCTGACACGTCAAGTCAGATTGTGCGTCAAGTCAGATTGTGCGTCATATTTGATAGAATTTTCTCCTGCGTCTTGAATATTTCATTTTCTCAAAAAAAGTTATGGCAGAAATTGCTTAAATTATATACAATTAACCACAGACACTCGGCGTTTTGAGCTCAAAACGCCTTTAAAATCCAAATAAAATGCATATTGTGTCAATCCCAGCACATGTACTGATCATATATATCAATAAAACTTAATATAAGCCGTTTTATTATATATTTAATTCATATTTTCAACATCTATAATAAATATACAAGATAAAAATGTTCGCCGGAAAAAATCTGCACCCCTCCCGTCATAATCACCATGTATTTTATTCCATTTCCAATATTTTTTCACATAATCCTTTGGCCCATCGACACAGAAGATTTAATTTCTTCACGATAATGGTCAATTTTAAAACTTCAACAGTAATATAAACAACGCAACAGCCGAAATAAACATCAAGATTATCGCCGTTTTCCTCCATTGACAAAATCTTTCGATAAATTCAAACGTGGCCCCAGCTTTGCCGTGTGCCAAATGCGCAGCTCTTTTAAGTTTGGGAACCAACATAATCGGATGGCTTCGTTCATAGCCGACTGGTTTCCATCTTCAAAAAAAAACAGAACGAAGCCATTTCGACAAATATGTATTTTATTTGGATTTTAAAGGCGTTTTGAGCTCCAAACCCCAAGTGTCTGTGCATTTAACGAAGGAATTGGATGTGTATCTAAAAATGAATGTCTTGTTCAAGCCATATTCTACACTCTTTATGGAATTTCTTTAAAAATTTAATATTTTTTATCATTTTTTTCATTTTTTATTTTAAATACTTTTGTTTGTTTTGATTTTATAGATAATGGACCTGAGTCCGCTCGAGTGGAAAACGTGAAAACCGGAAGTTTCCGAATAGTTTGGGACTTTCCGACAAATTTGTCCTGCTATGCTATACAAACTTCAATTATTATAGTGCTGTTCAAGAAGGTAAGAATATGTGTTTATTGTTGATACCATTAGCTAGAAAGGAGGAGATGATATTTATATCTTCATATAAAATGGATTTTATACTTCTACGGTACTAACTACTCTTAAACAGGAGGAGTTTCATATCCATACAATTAGACCAGAGGAGCTAAATATTGAAGCAATTTAAAAGGTGGAGTTTCATATTTATGCAATTTAAATGGCGGAGTCTTATTATGAATACCATTAAATAGGAGTAGTTTCATTGCAATTTATCAAATATGATTAGTTAAATATGTTTTCCTGAGAATTCTTACTATTGTTTCAAATGGGCTGACCACGGCCACTTTGCTCTTACAGTTGCTGCTGGTCGTATAGTTATTCAGAATATCTTAACATTATTTTGCAGGCATCAAACGGGAATATTGAATTAGAAACCCATGTTATTCCTGGTTCAAACACATATTTTGATGTAGTCAACCTAGACGCTGATACAGAATATTTACTTGATTTCATAACACAAATAGGTGATAAGAAAAATCCACCAATGAAGCTTACTGCCAGGACGTGTAAGTATATAAACAAATACATCCAAAGTTAAACACGGGCCTACATGGCCCTTGGCTTTCAATCAATGATCCTTCACCAATGTGGTTTGGGTTCGAATCCCGCCAGAAACTTTGGATGTTTCTACCTAGCCAGCTCAAGGAAGATCAATAGCTGTTCAGAAATAAAGCGTGGTGGAGGACTCCACCAAGAAAGCCAGAGAGTCGCCATATGACATTAACAGTGTCGGAGTGACGTAAAAACCCGAGAAAAAAGCAATATTTTCAAAGTCGTTTAAAAAAATTAATAATAAAAAACAATGTCTTTTTAAAATACTTTTGAATTTTTAAATTCATCTGAAAAGAGCAAATAAAATTTTTCTTTTTTATTTTAAGATACAGTTTACATTTTTTGAAATTTTTTTTACTTTAAGTTTATATTAATACAGTGTATTATATCATATAAAACAGACATGCATATTTGCAACTGAACATTATGTATTTTCAAAAAAAATGTAAATTTGTCAAATTGTGTCTGATTTCCATAAAATCAGTCTCAAAATGCACGTTTGTCTATTGTTTAAGAAATTTTACTATATGAATTTAAATCAAACAACAAATACGACTGCTTTAAAAAAAATCTAACCCCTACCCTGCCTGGCGTAATAACAATTTGGAATTTGATATAAGATGCGCCGAATTTTCGACTTTTTATATCGTAAATCTCACTAGATGTTTATAAATGATCATAGAATGTGCGTTAGTACATTATCCTCACATTAGAGTATAAAATTTTATTATAAAACAAGACTTTGAATGGCAAAATTAAAATAATTATACCGCCTCACCTGTAATTTGCAGGAATAAATACATTTGTAGGTATGCAACGTCCAAATTTAGCCACAAAATAAGCCAAATCTTATTCTATTTTTTAATTTTAGTCTTAAAATGTGCACATGAACAATCTCTTGACATTGTTGTAAGAAAATTAATATTCAAAACGATGTGCATTGCGTTTATTTAGAAAGTTCACCTCTATACGGATTTTGTGGACCAATTCATAAAATTATGAAAATTCAACGTTGAAGTTTTGCTTCCAAAATGGTCAAATTTTTGTAGATTTCATTACAATTAGTCTCAAAATGCACGTTTGTATATTCTTTCAGGAATCTTATATTAAGATTTTAACTCCAACAGCAAATACGGTAGCTTTTCAAAGAAATATAACCCCTTACCCAGCTTTGTGTAAGATAAATTTGGAATTCAGAAACATTGCGCCGAATATTGCCTCTAAATAACGTAAATACCACTCGAGTTTTACATACACGATCGTAGAATGTGCGTTATGACACTGTTGTCACATTTAAATATAAAATTTTATTTTAAAACAGGATTTTACATGGCAAAATTAAAATAATCTTACCGCCGCACCTGTAATTTGCCGGTATAATTACATTTTCAGGTATGCAACGTCCAAATTAAGCTTCTAAATCAGTGACATCTTATTCTATTTTTTAAATAATAGTCTTGAATTGTACATTTGATTAACTGCTTGAGAATGTTGTAAGAAAATCAATATTATAAACGATGAGCATTGCAAAGTTCACCCCTCATTCCGGCAAAGGCAGACCAATTCATGAAATTTAGAAAATTTATCGTCAAACTTTTGCTTCCAAATTGGTCAAATTTTGGTCGATTTAAATGACATTAGTATCCAAATGCATGTCGATGTATTGATTAAGAAACTGAGTAATAAGATTTTAAATACACTTCTAAATACGGCTGCTTTTTAAAGAAATCTAACCCCTACCCGGCTTTGCGTAAGATCAATTTTTGGAATTTCAGATCAAATGCGCCAAATTTTTGCCTCTGAAAAACGTAAATCTTACTAGATTTTTACATAAATGATCATAGATTTTGGAAGACCTGTAATTTGCCGGTATAATTACATTTACAGATATGCACTGTTCAATTTTAGCTTCTAAATCAGTGAAATCTTATTCTATTTATTTAATAATGGTCTTTAAATGTACACATGAACAAACTCTTGATAATGTTGTACAAAACTTTATATTCAAAACGTTGGGCATTGCGTATATTTAAAAAATTCACCCCGATTTCCGGATTTGGCGGACCAACTCATTAAATTTAGAAAATTTAATGTCGAACTTTTTCTTCCAAATTGGTTAAATTATGGTCGATTTCAATGAAATAAGTATCAAAATGCGCGGCTATGTATTGATTAAGTAATTGTATAATAAGATTTTAAATCCAACATTTAAAGAAATATAAAACCTTACCCTGTTTTGTGTAAGATCAATTTGGAATTAAATGCGCCGAAATTTGCCACTCGATTGTTACATACATGATCGTAGATTGTGCGTTAAGACACAGTTGTCACACGTAAACATGAAATTTTATTTTGAAACAAGACTTTAAATGGCAAAATGAAAATAATCTTACCGCCTCACCTCTAATTTGCATGTGTAATTACATTTTCAGGTATGCAACGTTCAAATTTAGCTTCTAATTCAGTGAAATCTTATGTTATTTATTTGATAATAGTCTTGAAATTTCCACATGAACAATGTCTTGAGAATGTTGTAAAAAAATTATTATAAGAGATAATGTGCATTGTTCACCCCTATCCGGATTTGGCGAACTAATTCATAAAACTTTGAAAATTTAACGTCAAACTTTTGCTTCCAAATTGGTAAAATTTGGTCGATTTAGATGAAATAAGTATCAAAATGCACTTCTATGTATTGATGAAGGAATTGTATAATAACATTTTTAAATCCAACGCCAAAAACTTTTGAGTTTCAGGTGAAATGCGCGAAATGTTTGCCTCTTAATATCGTTAACTTCACTCGACTTTTACATAAATGATCATAGATTGTGCGTTATGACACTGTTGTCGAATTAAAATATGGAATTTTATTCTTAAACAAACTTTTAAATGGCAACATTAAAATAATCTTACCTCCTTACCTGTAATTTGCCGGTATAATTGCATTTTCAGGTATGTCACATTAAAATATGAAATTTTGTTTCAAAACAAGACTTTAAATGGCAAAATTAAGATGATAAATTCGTCTCATCTGTAATTTAATAACTAATTTTGCATACATGATCGTAGACACTGTTGTCACATTGAAATATGGAATTTTATTTTAAAACAAGACTATATATGGCAAAGTAAAATGGTCTCACCGCCTCACCTGTATTTTGCCGGTGTAATAACATTTTCAGGTATGCAACATTCAAATTTAGCTTCTAAATCAGTGAAATCTTACTCTATTTATTTAATATTAGTCTTTGAATGTGCACATGAACAATCTCTAAAGAATGTTGTAAGAAAATTCATATTCAAAAACATGTGCATTGCGTATCATAAATTATGAAAATTTAACGTCTAACTTTTACTTCCATATTTGACAGACTTTGGTCTCTTTCAATAAAATAAGTCTCAATTTGCACGTGTGTGTATTGTTTAAGGGATATTATAAAAGCTTCTTAATTAGTCGAATCCTATTCAATCCATTTCATATTAGTTTTAAAATTTGCACATGAATTATCTCTAGTGAATGTTTTAAGAAAATAATCTTTGACACGATATGTTCGTGTATGCAGGGCCTTCTTTCACAGACAGGAACACAAGATGATCTTGCCTATTTATGTCAAGGTAGCATTGCATGGTGTGAAAAACACAAATGACCCCTCTTTATATATATACAAAAAATAAGATATGGATCATTCAGCCTTAATTTTACATACAGTTTAGTTTAGTTTAAACATATTTATTTCAATATTTTACATATTTTTATTTTATATGAATATATTTGTTACATAAGATTGAAGGGATGAGAACGAAAGAAAACTTATATAGTTGTAAACTATAGTTTATGAAGGAAATTTTCAGTTGAAAATCGCTGGTATTTTGCTTCTTATATTATTATTATTGTAATATTTCATAAAAACTGCGTTATGTCAATATTTCACATAAATATATGAAAGTGTAAGAAAATAAGTGCCTATCGTCAAAATATCGTATCCCCTTACCTGTAATTGGCAAGTATATTTACTTTTTTTACATTATATATACTTTATGGCTATAATGTTGTTATAACATTTATGAAAAATGCTGTTGTTGTTTTTGTTATTTACTTTTTCAAAATGACGAATTTCAACTTCTAAATGTGTCAAAACATTTTCTATCTATTTCATATTACTTTTAAGATGTGCACATAATAACCTCTTAAGGACGTTGTAGGAAGATAATATTAAGTTTCAATAAAAAGTTAATAAATTTCTGTAACAAAAGTATTTTTCATAAGATTAGCAAAGAATATCTTTAAGGTAGAACGCGACACTTTGCGAACTTTCGAGTAGCGTCTTGAAAATTGGCATGCACAAAATTGACAATATTTCTGATTGGATTTCGTTGATTTTATTTCAATAGTTTCAGCCAATTTTTGTATACACGACGTCAAAGTTGACCATCAAAGCCCGTTTTTGAACATGACGTCGTTGCGTATCCTTGGCAACTGTCACGGGTATTTCTGGAGTATTTTTTGTGTTTTTAAATCGTGAATAGGTTAGAGCACTTAAACATCAAAGACAAAGTGAAATATTCTTAGTTTACAATAAAAACTTGTAAAGTGCGACAACAGATATTTGATGTATAACCCGGATAAATTTACACATAGGTGTAACCGACATGTAGGGCAACACAGGTGATATAGGTATGCCTAAAATACTTCCAAAATTACATTTTCGGCATTACGAACAAATGTTTAAATATGTTAAAGTCAATATTTGATTCTCTTTATCTAAAGTATGTGAATACGCATGCCAAAAAAATGTGTGAATATGTCAAATCTCGTCGGATTTCATTAAGATTAGTCTCAGAATGCACTTGTGTCTATTGTGTAAAAATGATAATTCTGCCACATGTACGACAGCTCCAAGAAGAAGTCACCCTACACTTATTTGCTGAATACAATTTTGGAATTTCAGTTGAAAATTGTTTGCCTCTTTTATCATAACTCTATTTTTGTAAAAAATAAAATTTTAAAAAAAAATGCGTAAGGGCAAATGTTTTAACATTAATATATGAAATTGTTAAACAAGACAAGAAATTAAATGCAGGTATATTTACTTTTCATGTCGAATTTTAGCTTTTAAACAAGGATTTATATTGTAATAAAAATCCGTGTTTTAAATTAGTAAAATCATATTCAATCTATTTCATTTTAGTTTTAATATATGAACAAATCTTTAGAAAATTATATTTAACACGATGTGCCGTTCGTGTTTTTAGAAAATTTACCGACTATCCGGATTTTGTTCAAACCAATTCATAAAATTAACCAATTCCTTATCTCAAGGTGACTTTGTCTGTTCGTGTAGGCAGGGCCTCCTTCAACAGATAGAAATTCGAGATCACCTTGTTTGTTTGTGTCAAGAAGACTTTGTCTGTTCTTATAGACAGGGCTTCTTTTGACAGACAAAATCTCAAGCTAACTTTGTCTGTTTGTGTAGGCAGATTAACAGATTATCTATATATCTTCTTAAATGTACGAATGACATTTCTTTTAGTTGTAGATAACTGTTATGCACGACATTTACGTGCAGAATTATTACATGCTTGCGCTAATGATTCATACTTAGTGCTAAACGTATATAGTTCAGAAGAAGATATTTGTAAATACGAGTACGATTTTTAATTCTTTAACTTAAAAAAGTCTATATTTTTTATTATCAATGTGCTGTGTAAATGGATAATTATACATTTTCTCTTGTACCGGTGAAACCATACATTTGTTCAAACATTTTGTTATGTTCCACATATTGTATTGTAAAATGCCTCGGTGAAAATAAAAGCTGTGTTCTGATCGGTTCCTATGAATGATTATGATTTTATTTAAATTCAAAATATCATCTATTATATCAAATCAAAGTTGTAAAAACATCACTTTCTTAGTGAAGTAATATCTTCACGCATTATCAGGGGTCGAAATGTCTGGTCAATTAAAGGGGTCTAAGTGTCTTAATTGTTCAGGTATCAAGGGTTGAGGTTTCAAAAAAGTCGTTTGTATAATAATTATAAATCTCACTGAAATCACACACAATAGCTTATTTAATTGCATATTCATCTATGATGCCCTTTTCCATCTCTCTTTAAAAAATCTGGTCGGATGACATTAATTGACATTACATGATGCGAGTTCCATCTGCGGCTCGTTTGTTTACAGGGATGAGATGTAATGTGTAAATGAAGCTTATGATAATTAATTAATATACACTCGGATATTTATTGAATTCGGATCAAAAAGATCTGAAGGCACACTATGTAAACATGTAACTGAAATGAATAGACTATATCCTTTATTTTCAAGTACAATAGATGGAATTTAACTTAAATATTTGAGATATTTCTTTAATAAATATATATGTGCGATAAAAGAATTTCTATTTCATGTTTATTATCATGCAAAATAGTATTGTTTTAATAAGATGAAATACGACGAGAAATGCATCATTTAAGATTTAAATCACAATAATGATACAGAAAACAATGCAAATGTGTAACATTTTATAGATTAGTATGCGCACTCCCTTTTTGGCAACGCAGGCAAAATCTACCGTCTGTATGTAGGCGGTCTGTCTGTCTGTCTCTGAAAAGATACACTAAGATGCTTAATGAAATTTTAATCAATATATTTGTGTTCAGCAATAATCATTTCGATAGATTGCACTTCTACCTGCAGTGAATGTAGTGTCGATATAAATAGTGAATGTGATACGGAACCTGATTTGTGTGTTTGCAAAACTGGCTTCGCAATTTCAGGAACAAGATGCAAAGGTAAAGCGAACCAAAATGTTGTTCTGTTAAATAGATATTGACTATTGATTCTTTGATATCCTTAAAATGACTGACACTTTTGCGAGCTTTTGGTATTTTTTGTAAACGCATGCCGACATACCAAACGAAACGGTACAGTAAGATACTTGATGAGATTTATAATAAATTTATTTGCATTTTTAATAAATGTATTTGTGTTTCATAGCAGTTATCACATCGGTCGATTGCGGTGTTGGTAGCGATGCCTGTAGTGTTGACAGTAATAGTAAATGTGATACACAATCCGGTAGAATAGATGTGCTTGCAAATCTGGATTTGTAGTTACAGAAAGAAAACCAAACGCTCTTGACTATATTTTGTTCTTAAAATGTTTGAGATCGTAACAAGATTTTGAAACATAAACATGATAAGACTTTACTTGTTAATCTTGTAAGGGATAGTTTAAGCTCGATACAAATGGCGGATGCACGAACACTGCAGGATATATCTTTATATTATGTTGAGTGATTTTAGTGTTCATGAATTATCTTCATACCCGGGGAACGCGTAAGGCAAAAAGTATTGTTATTCCAATGAAATCTATAACGTAAGAACTATGAACGATTGTAACTACCTTGTAAATTGTCAAGAGAATGATTGGCTTTATTGTTATTTAATCCC
Organism: Ruditapes philippinarum; assembly: GCF_026571515.1. NCBI lineage: Eukaryota > Metazoa > Mollusca > Bivalvia > Venerida > Veneridae > Ruditapes > Ruditapes philippinarum. The sequence continues at coordinate 464,464 of NW_026852739.1, read as the reverse complement.
AGGGAGTATTTAGTAATAAAACATTAACCAATTACCAACATATTGAGGAAGAACAGCATTAATTGAAATATTCAAAGTCAGATAACTAGCAAAATATTGTTTGGTTATTATCTTTTTTAGGTATTTCTATCTTTTTCTATCTCAAATCCATATTTACAGTAAAAACAAGAAACTTGATCATTATTTACACCATAAACAAAGAATTCTGAACATTATTTACACTCAAAACACACACCAACCATTCATTGGTCACTTATTCAAAATATCTTTACACGTACAAGTCTTTTATAAGAGGCAATACTAAACACCTGGCGAGACCAAGGTCTAAACAACTTACGGTCAAACAAAACAATCACATCGCCACAAAATAATGAACACACAATAAATTACTTTACAACTTTAAGAAACAATATAAACTTCAAAAATTCAACCTTAAATACTACTATACAAAATCTTTTCAGGATCAGAAAACTACATAAACCAAAATAACAAATATTTACAGATATCTTTGAACCAAATCATCAGCTATGAGAATCATGCCAAGACGAAATCATACAATACAACTCAACAAATATCAACCAAATATATCTTACCAAACAAATATACCTCAACAACCAAACATAATGCAACAAGCAAAAAACATCGAAATACAACCAATAAACCATGGTCATTTAAGATCATTGCAAGTAAAGTCAACCAACTTCAACAAATCTACAAAACTCTCTCCTAAACAACATTAAGCTCTTCACTTAAACCCTCCGAGAGTGCTTTTCCTAAACTGATGTAAAATTATCCCAAAACTCGTATATTTGATTTGACATTTACATGTATGGAACGTTAATAAAAAAAGGCAACCAGCAAAATGTTTAAGACTAACTGTTCATTAAAACATGATATTTATACTACCCCTAAAACAGTATATCGCTGTAGAAAACACATTAACTCGTTGTGAAAAAAATAATTGATTGACAGATAAAACTTAAAACTGTATGATTATTCTGACACTGTGGTTCTGTGAATTTTTTTTTATAAGAATTATGATATTCTGGCATATTTAGCATGAAGGCTGAAATTCATAATTACCTAAAAAGTTACCTAGAACGCAAGACTTCGGGCACATTAATGTTTATGTATAAATTGATTACATTGCGACTACGAGTAATTTGTGATTACATTTACATGAAATTACCTTATTCTTTCCTAGTTATTGATTGAATTACATTTCCTTTACGTAGTTAATTATGATTTCATTTGATTACTTTTCTATTGTCTCCTTTTTTATTTTGAAAATGCAAAGGAAGCTACATCTGGGTTCACAATATATATTGATATCAAAATTGCTGTAACTTAGCTGTATCCTAGTTATATTATGAACTTGGGTATAATTAATTTAAACTAAGAAAATTTAATACGGGAAGTCAAAGGCAGTCAGGCGAAGCGGGCTTGGGATTTGACTTGCCCGGCTATAACCTAAAGGGAACCAAATATATCATATTTGAAATTTAATTGTTTCAATAAATACATTAACCAAACCAATTGTTAATTTGATCTAATCTTGTTTTGGAATCAGTTGATTTTATATAAACATTGTGATTCTAAACAAAAATGGTATCGTTAACACTTGAAAATATATCAAAGCGCTAAAAGTACTGAATACGACGTCTCTACTAAGTCTTTGAGTAAGAAATTACTCGTATAACAAAATTCCACAGGTAAATAAATGTGTTTTGTTAAGGCGTGATACATATTGGTCGTCCTGTCTCAATAGTCTTAATAGTTTAGTAACGTTTATATGTAACACAAGGCAGTGTGATATGTTTTTGAACTGATGATTTTGCAGGTAATAAACGTACACGTGATTTATTCCGATAGTGACATGAAGCAATTTTAGTGAATAATTTTGATCATTTTAAATACGTAAGACAAATGTGATATTACAGGTTTGTTAAGTGAAGATCTTATTCATTAACGACCAGTTTCTGTTTTCAGTAATAGATAAATGCACTGCAAATACTGACAACTGTGACGACACAAATGGCGGATGCACAAACACTGCAGGATCATTTACTTGTTCGTGTAACACTGGATTTAATCTTGAGGCGGATGGTTTTACATGTACAGGTAATACACGAACATCAGTGTCTTTTTTCAATGTTTTGTTGAGGTATTACTTTTCCGTGTGTTAATTTGAAAACGATTACACAATGTCACAAGTAAATATTTATCAGAACTGCCTCCAACATTACATAAACGTAATGATAATTATCACATTAATAATTAGAGAAATCAAGTAGGTGATCAGATAACGTTATTGCAGCAATTATGAGGTGCAGTGTTTTTCAGACAAGATACTATTAATAAGCAATTATTTGCTGTTTTTCAGATATAGACGAATGTACTGCAAATACCGACAACTGTGACGACACAAATGGCGGATGCACAAACACTGCAGGATCATTTACTTGTTCGTGTAACGCTGGCTATAACCTTGAGGCTGATGGTTTTACATGCACAGGTAAAATACGGCTGTGTGCTTGTTAAGTAACATATACAAAGAACGATGGATTTTCTCTATAGGTCTGTTGATTATTAAGAGTAACCAAAATATTTTTGCAAAGTACTTCCCTTAATTTTATGATAATAAAATATTTATTTTAGTTAACAAACATTAAATTGACTTCAGCAGTGGTAGTTCCTTTTTGCATGGAATTAGAAATTGCTATGAAGTATTTTTTTTTATTCATTTACAGAATTCATGTTTAGTTTTCTCAGTTTTATATGCCGGGCATATTATGTTCTACCCCCTGGCGTCACACAAGGTCAAATGTCAATGTCACGATTACCTTAAAACTGAAAAGAGTTTCTGCTCAATAATTTAAGTATTAATCAACCTTCAGCATTAAAATTTTATGGGATGAACAACCAAGTCCAATACATGACCCCTATTGATTATGGGGTCATAAGGTCAAAGGTCTTGGTCACAATGATCTTTATACTAAAAGATGTGCTTTCTGGAGCATAACCTTAATGACCCCTATTGATTTTGGGGTTACAAGGTCAAAAGTCAAGGTCACTATTATCTTAAAACTGAAAAGAGTTTTCGCTTAATAACTTAAGTTATAATCAACCTACAGCTGTAAACTTTTATAGGATGAACAGCTATGTTCAATACATTGATCCCTATTGATTTACGGGTCATAGGGTCAAAAGTCAAGGTCACAATAATCTTTACACTGAATATTGTGATTTCTGGAGCATAACTTAAGTTCCATTTGGTCCACAGTGTTCAAACTTCATAGGATAATTGTCAATATTGAGTAGAAGACCCCTATTAATTTTTGGGTCACAAAGTCAAAGGTCAATGTCACTATTACCTTAAAACTGGAAACGGTTTTCGCTCAATACCTTAAGTATCAATCAACCAAGGCTGTAAAATTTTACAAAGGAGGATTGCTTTGTGAAAGATGTAATACTTTATTTCATTCCCATGTCTTACAAATGCTTTATCCTTACTAAAAAAAACTTTCGGGCATATAATGCTCCGCCTAGCGGTGCTCTTGTTTGTTCAGTTAAGAAGCTTGAAAAGGTCATATTTAAAAGAACTATGTCCAGATTATTAATAAATTATTGTTCTATACAGAATCATCAAATCATCAGACAAAATTATCTTTGTGTAAAATTGTACTTGTTGTGTGTATTAAGCTGTCTTATACTGTTTCATACACAGTGTGGCTTTGACAGTTTTGATATTCAAGGTTAGCATGGCAGCTGCCATTTTACAAAAAAAATCCAACAAATTAACATATTAACATTTAATTTTGTTTTTATTTTGAATTCGCCATTTAATATTTATCATACAAAAAGTTTAGAAAATTCTTTTTAAGGAATAAATTTTCCCATGACTGTGGAAATTGTCGTTTTCCCTGGTCTATATAAATTTTAGAAAATGACTTTGTTCACTTCCATTTTCAGTTAATAGAACTATTCCCAGGAAACTATCCGAAAATATGTTATGAAAGTATTACATTGAAGAAAGTGCTATTGTAATAACTTGAAGCCTAAGTCATCGGCACTGTACTTTTGTGAACATTTGTCGTGTGTTATTCATATTTTACAGGCATCATTTAGTTGCTATAAAATGTTTGAAACAAAAGATACCATATATCAAAATGTATGAAATTAAACTTTAATATTAAGTCGATAAAATAACATTCTAACACTATCAGAAATGTTTCTAGATCTATATAAAAACAAAGAAGGCTGGGAACGTGCGTTATTCTACGATAATGAACTCGCGGTTCTTACTTCCTTCCTCTGTATTTTCAAAACCGACACATTGACAACGCCATTTTGTTTTAAAAAATCTGATAAATTGAATAAACTTTTTGTTGAATTTTGTTCAGAAAACAGTCAACAAATTTTAGAAAATGGTCTAACTAAGAAAATAAATCCGAACATCGATATCTTTAATTCAGTCATTAACGCTGTACAGACGTTTAAAGTGTTGTTTAAAAGACCGATAAGCACGTGATCAACAAATCGTATGACTTAATCGAAATCGAGGCGAAGATGCTGAATGATCTATTATGAATTGCGTCTTGCACATTTCTCTGATGCTCTCAGACTTCAACCACATGTAATTTGTTTTCAATTTATCCACTTGATCAAATTCATTCATCACGCTATAAACTATGTCAACGAGTGGCAAAACTCTCATATTTTAATCGAAAATAGTGTTTTAAAAGTGAGGCTAGTTGACTGTTCGTTAAAAGTCGGATCTTATCATGTACATTCGAGGAAATTCCGTTTCTTTTTTTAGTCACTAGATTGAAGTTGCTAAGGTTATCGTTCTTTAAATTATACCCGTATTTCGGGTAAATACTAGGTGGCGCTTCGATCGAAAATTGTATTTCCCCAGGCTGTCGATTTGCCGAACAGAAGCACATAAAAATTTGAGAGACTGGAACCCATCCTAGTGACGTCACAATTTAGCGCCAAACAGCGCGTGCAAAAACAGTCAAGATAAGAAGCTATTTCAATGTTGCAAACCAGTAAACTTTTATTTCACTATAAATAGTCTGTAATTTGCTTGAAAAATATTACGTGAAATAAAATACATAGTCAAACAACTTTATCAACGTTATTAATATTCAATATTAAGTGTTTCTGGAAAAGGGAGGACTTAACGACAGTTTTTTAACCGACTGGAACAGCCTTTAAAGAACATTTCTATTGGAAACTATGGGGCCAAAAAAAAATTAACCACCAAACATATAGTCCAACTAAACGTGTTAGAATGAAAATTGATGTTAATTCTTCGTGCATTATAGTGTAATAATGCACGTTTTTTATTTTCGTTCAAATGCTTTGTAATTAATCACTCAGGCCTATCGGCCTACGTGATTGTATTCCTACGCATTTGAACTCACATCGTACTTTATTCTACGACAATGCACTCAGAATTGATATCTATTTCCTAATTATCCCCCGCCGATGAAATCGGGAGGGGGGTATAGTTTTGGCGTTGTCCGTCCGTCCGTCCGTACGAATATCGTTTCCGGACTAGTTCTCTGCAACTACTGGCTGGAATTCAACGAAACTTTATAGGAATCATCAATATCAAGAGGAGATGCGCATATCGTCGGCTTGTTCCGGTCCGACTCTTTAACTCAGAGTTATGGCCCTTTATTAGTAATACAGTATGCATATAGAGTAAAAATCGTTTCCGCGCTACTTCTCTGCAACTACTGGCTGGAATTCAACAAAACTTTATGAAAACTTTCAATATCAAGAGGAGATGCGCATATCGTCGGCTTGTTCCGGTCCGACACTTTAACTCAGAGTTATGGCCCTTGATTAGTTATGCAGTATGCATATAGAGTAAAATCGTTTCCGCGCTACTTCTCTGCGACTACTGGCTGGAATTCAACAAAACTTTATGGGAACCTTCAATACCAAGAGGAAATGCGCATATCATAGCCTTGTTCCGGTCAGACACTTTAACTCAGAGTTATGGCTCTTGATTAGTTATGCAGTATGTATATAGAGCAAAAATCGTTTCCGCGCTACTTCTCTGCAACTACTGGCTGAAATTCAACAAAACTTTATGGAAACCTTCAATGCCAAGAGAAGATGCGCATATCATTGCCTTGTTGGGGTCAGATATTTTAACTCAGAGTAATGGCCCTTGATTAGTTATGCAGTATGCATATAAAAAAATATTCGTTTCTGCGCTACTTCTCTGCAACTACTGGCTGGAATTCAATCAAACTTTATTGGAACCTTCAATACTAAGAGGAGATGGGCATATCATCGCCTTGTTCGGGTCAGACATTTTCACTTAGAGTTATGGCCCTTGATAACTTATGAAATGTACAACCAGAGCAATAATGCTACTTCTCTGTAACTACTGGCTGGAATTTAATGACACTTTATGGGATACGAAGAGGAGATGTGCATATAGTCGCCTTGTTCCTGTCAGACACTTATAACTCAGATTTATGGCCCTTGGTTAGTTATGCAGTATGCATACATCTCATTGGCATTTCCAGATATTACTATTTAACACAGAGTTATGGCTCTGTTATTGCCCTGAATATTTATCAAGTTCAAAGAATATTACTGTTTATGCCATGATAAATATATAAATAAAGCCTTTAATGTCTTCAGTTGTTGTGTTAGTAATAACCAGTACTCGGTGGGGGATATAAATTCAACGAATTTGCTTGTTTTACATTGTTTTGCAAAAATTCTGTTCAAATAACACATTATGTATATCAAGATTATTTCAGATATAGACGAGTGTAGTACATATACAAACATTTGTGGCCCTTCTGATGGACTATGTACCAATACTGATGGATCGTATACCTGTTCATGTAACACAGGATATATACTTCATAATAATTCATGTACAGGTAAGTTATATAGATAGGAAACTATTGCCTTAATTTACACCAAATACTATTGTATTTAAGAACTTGTAGAATTTAAAGTGATGCAACTTTACATCGTTTTCGCTCTCTGAATCAACTTTACCTGCATTGGTTTCAGGCATAATTCCGGTTTCAATTAGCAGCATAAGATTAAACGTAACTCACCCTTTAATTAGTAATAACTTTTTCGTTGTCAAAAGTTGCCTAGGAGTTAGTGTTTGGGGAAATTGTTTTCGTTTGATGACACATGTAAAAGATTCTTAGTTAATTCCTTCTTTAAAACGCTCTTTCAGAGTAACTTTTCTTTTTATGTTACACAGTTAAACAGAAGCATAATAAAACATGATTTTTTTAAGACGTACTAAGTATTACCTTTAATTATCTAGTGCCACCAGAAACACCGAGAGGTTTTACAATAGATTGTATTCAGCATAACAAGGCCCGATTGTCGTGGTTACCTGGCAACAATGGAGGGTTGACACAAACGTTTGTTATACAGTTAGGAACTGGTGAAAGTTCTTGGGAAGATACAGAAGTGCAAGATGGAGTCAAACAAAATGATCAACCAATTTCCAAAATTCTGACGGGTCTCGGTGATTCTACAACATACTTCGTACGAATGTACGCATATAACAAAGTTGGAAAAAGTCCGCTTTCGGAAATTCTCATTTTTACTACGTCGCCTATAAAGGGTAAGCATCACTTTAATAAAATTAGAACAATATAATAAGCCAACATGAAGACATGGTAGAAATTTGATTTTGATTTTTAATCACTTGATTCAGTGTGGGTTAGTCGGACGTCCGGTGACTCCATTTTATGGTTTTCGGATGTATTTTTTAAAAAAGCAATCGATATATTTCTTTTGTATACAGATGTATTGGTGTCATCATGAAATACTTTTCAAGTTTGAATTTCGTTTCAGATTACTAATTGTTCACAGTTTTGCCCCATATGTGTAGCATTCTTTATCATTAAAATTTGTAAATTAAACTGTTTTACTAAAAAGCTTTTACTTTTTACTACTTCTGTTTTTCCATTTTGATGGAATTGTAATCTAAGAGTTTGCTGACCATTTAACAATATAATTTGTATTTGATTTTTTTTTTCAGTGGAAACAGAAACTACAACTACATTAATCGTGGGCATTGTCTTAAGTGTTGTGATAGTTGTAGTTATATCGTATGCGATTTATGTAACAATACGATTGAAAAGAAACATCTCATTCAAGAAGGGTGGTAATTCAATACGCGACATTTGTGTTTATCAATTATGACTTTTTACTTAACATACTAGTAATATAGTTTCTTTCCATTTCGGCCCCTTGTTCATAATTTTGCAGCATTCTATCTAATATATATATATATATATTTAATCTCAGTGTGTTTTCATATTTAATTTATACAGGTTATTCCCCCTATTAACTGTTGCATAACACTTTAAAAGACTATTATAAGCACTAGTAAAATTGAATGTGCTAGTTATATGTAGAAAAATCATAGGTGAAAGTGTCATAGCAATATGTTTTAATGATAACATATCCTTTTCAGGTCGCGCGCAGGAAAAAGGCGATCAAGTGTAAGAGTATTTAAGAATATTTAATCTAATGATAAATTAATAATGTTTAAATCTGTTACAATATCTTAACTTTACATTAGTGCTGTATGTAAAATAAAAGTTATGACTGTGCTACAATGCTGAATTATAAGAATCTTCATTGAAATCGTATAAGTGTACATGTATGAATGGTGTCAAATGAGTATCAGTATTGGCAAGATCATGCTGAAATTTTCAAATATACAGTTGAGAGAGTTTACATGATATTAGATATATTAAATTTCATAACAAACACAAATTCAAAGCACATGCTCAACAAATGCTAAATTACGTTAAAACACAATGTTGCAAATCAATCAAGCACCGTATAGAAGGGTAGTGTTGTTGCACCAATGTGATATATCATTGTACAAACGTTTTGGTAGATTTGTGCACTTTTGAACAATCTTCGCGTATATTATAAACTGGCACAGAAAGTTAAGATAAACTGGTGTTGCTAAAATCTTTTTATTTACGGTAATCTGACCTCCTTGTACAAAGTGCTTCAAACTGAAGTACTTTTACTGACATATGCTTTCAAATAACAATAATAACAAATAACGTTGCCGGACGACGCACCATCAAACACAGTAAAAGCCAACAGATAATTCTGCATGTAAAAAAAAACATCAAACTGATTGTCATTAGACATAAATGTGAGTGTAGTGTCACAGACATTTGCCAGGTTAAACACAGTCCAGGATCAACAGTCAGGTTGGGCACACATGGTATAAGGAAATATTAGAGACATCTTCATTTTGCGAAATTATTTTTTTCATGCATCATCACATTTATTGCCCATGTGTGTAAGATTTGTGTTTTTAGTGACAATAAATAAATGAAATATATTACTATGTCTCTCAACAATATTTACTGCAAATTTCAGCATGATTGGGCAAATATAAATACAAATATGACACCATTTATACATGCATACTTGTTACGTGTTTAAGCCGTTTTGAAGGTACATTTTGTATTTCAACACGTTAAGAAACGCTGGCAAACATAAAAATATGCATTTTCTGGTCAGATATATGGAAAATAAACATACATTTTTTTTTATTTGTTTTAAGGAATATACATATCGAAGACTCTACAAACATCCCTGACAGTGGAGGGTATGACAATCCATATACTGACCTCAGGACAGAAATGAGGGATTCAGGATCTCCATACCAAGCAATATCAACTATGTAAAGAATAAGACAGATTTTTTTTACTAAGATATGAAATTAACACTCGTGTTTTTAGGTCGAACATAATATACTTTGTATCAGTTGGTAAAAACTTTCTTCATCAAGTAAATAGAGATAGCAATGTAAATAGCTAACGTTTGTACCCTTATGTCAAACATATTGAATTAATTTTGGGGAAAACATTTGTCATAAACATTACATTTAATAAATGTTTTAAAAGCAAAAATTAATTCTGAAAATGAATGAAAAAATGTTTTGGAAAGAAATGATATAAAATGGAACTTTGTATATTATAGCAAAATTTTTAAAGCTACTGTTGATACCAAAATAAGAGCTTTTCAGTATAAATATTTTACGCGAATAATGCTAACAAATAAATATCTTTTCAAAATGAAATTATCGAATACAATTTTGTGTGATTTCTGTAACGTGCAGCCTGAAAATATGGAACATCTATTTCGGGAATGTCATTATGTTCATATAACATGGAATAAACTATGATTTTTTTAAATTTAAACGGGTTACCTATTCTTTTCATTTAAAAAATCATAAGTTTTGGGGGTTTTTTTTTGCAAAACAGTTGGAAGAGTGAACTGATGTAATAATTTTCATTATTAATCTAATGAAATCTTAAGAAAAGATACTTTTTTGATAACTTTCTGTCATATCTTAAACTCTACGGATTTATATTTAAAAAAAAATTGCAATTATTCAAAACAAGGTTAAGTACAATCTTAAGAAATGTACATTTTTACAAAGTATGTGTGTTAATTTTCATAGATTAAACCAATCTGAAAGTCGATATTTTATCAAATTCCGTTCCTTTTACTTTTCAAAGTGCTTCATAGAACCGCGTTCGTAAAAAAGTCATTACGTTAAAGTTAATATCGATGAAACCATATAAAGCTTGACACTTAGTATGTTAATGTTCATCCGTAGCTGTTCTACAGCAATTAGAAACATTCTCCTGCCGCTATCGTTCTTGTCGAAGTTTCTAATTTCTGCAGAACAGCATGGTTGAACACTAACATATTCTTAAAGAAAATCTATGCTCATCTTTGGGTAAAATACTTTTATTGCTGAAATCCATTGAAATAATAATGATCAAAATAAGAGAATGCATTAAATATGCATTCCTATAACTGTCAAGTTAATTAGTTCTTTCTCTAAAAAGCTGACAGTATTTTTTTAATGACTCGATGTATTCATGCTATATTTACTTTAAGTGTGAAAAGATTAAAACGCAACCTATTTTGTATACACAACAAAAGTTTATTTTACATTTAAAAAGAGACTGCATAGCAATTAACAGTATTTAAAAGTATCCAATTTGAGCATCACAAGTGAAATGTATATAAATATACATGTATAAAACTCTGGAGGGAAAGGGGTGCTTCCACCCACCCCATAGAAGCATTGAAAAACAAAAATATCATATAAAAATTGCATAGTTAACTCGTGAAAGATAATGAAAACGTTCAACATTTTACACGCCCGCTCGCACATAAAAACTTTATACATGATATTTTTACAGCCGTTTTCAAACACTTAGCCAGTAAGTAAACCAGTGATCCCGAACGATAAGAAAAATATAACGACAATGAAGTGGCGAAAGGGGCAACTTCTTTCTACAGCTGGAACACCAATTGAGACCTATTATTGTAAAGTGTAAACATCTGTAAAAGGGGTAATCCCTCACATGCATTGAAAACAACAATAAAATATGACAACTTTTGGCTCGGTTTAAAGACATTTTCTACAGTTTTATGAAAAATTAATCCTTTCATAGAATTTTCTAAATTTTTTGTATGATGAGTAAAATTTAATGACGAATTTAAAAACAAAAAGAAAAATATATGTTGACGTGTTGGATTTCTTATAAAATGGCAGTTTCCATGGTAACCGTATATCTAAAAACTGTCAAATAGCCTAACTGTGTTATAACGAATAGAAAATGAATAAGATAGCTTAAAACACACAACGAGCATTGTTTTATGCAAAGATAACCTTATCTAATGATTCTGTATGAAACAAATGATAATCTGAACATATTTCTTTAAAAAATGAGTTTTCCATGTTCTCAACTGAAATAAAATTGAGAAAAATAAACATGAATTCTGAGAATAATTAGAGATATTGAAAAAAGTGTTTCATAGGATTTTCTAATTTTTTTGTATGTTGTGTAAAATTTAATGACAAATTCAAAAAGAAAAAGAAAAATATATGTTGGAGTGTTGGATTTTTTGAAAAATGGCAGTTTCCATGGTAACCGTATATCTCAAAATTGTCGAAATAGCCAAATTGTGTTATAATAATGTATAAAAAAGCTTATTACACTCACAATAAACATAATTTTATACAAAGCTTGCTTTATCTTAGAGTTCTGTATAAAACAAACGATAATTGGAACATATTTCTTTAAAAAATGAGTTTTTTATGCTTCTTAACTTAACAAAAAATGAGAAAAATAAACATGAATTCTGTAAAAAATTAAAGCTATCAAGAAATTTCTTTCATAGAATTTTCTACATTATTGATACATCAAGTAACATTTGATGGTGGATTCAAAAATAGAAATAAAATATATACATGTATGTTGACGTGTTAGTTTTTTGTAAACGGGCAGTTTCCATGGTTACCGCATATGCCAACTGTCAAAATTACCACGCTTTCTTAAGAAATATCAGTGTTACACTAAATGTATTGTCAAATATACATGTTGTAATAAAAATTTCTTTTTCTTCTGGTGTTATATTAAGTAAATGATACTGAATATCTTTCTAAAACATATCTAGGGCCATATTAGTTTTTTCACTCGACTAACATACCCGAACAGTAAACAAGTATTCAGAAATTTACAAAGAAAATAATGAAATTCGGACATTTCTTAGATATTAATTTTTTTTTATTCAACACTTTTAAAATACATGTATATCATTTTAAACTTCTTGCCCAGTTGTCTGCCAGTAATCAAGTTGCGACGCACTTTCGTCACTATACCACAAGTGGGTGGGGTAACGCGCGCAGAATTATCATCAATGCTGTCGTACTAATGCTTGGAGAAATTCTTTATGTGATGTTGTCTAAACGACCTCTTATTCTTTTGAACCGATCTCCTTTTGAACATTTAGAAATATCTATTCTGTATTATTTACTCATTATTTGCTTATAGCCGAAATTTAAACACATATCCGAATACTATTCAACTTGACCTTCATTTGAAGAGTAATTATCCGTGATTATCTTTCTTGGAAGCGCATAACGATGCGCACAGAAAACTACCGAAAACGTCTTTAAAGGATTTTGTTCATGACAGATAATGTAAATGGTGCAACATTTCTCACGCTCCCTAGCACAGGTTAAAGCGGTTTTCAATCTTCAATACGTAAGTGTTGGTTTCAATGATCTCGAAGAACCAGGAAACTAAAACAACAAAATAAGTTTATAAACACACTTGTATGAAAATCGTGTGGCATTATGAAGCTATCACGCGCGGCATTCATTTCAGAACGCAATGTACTTTTCCCATATTGAGATGATTCATCATTATGGAATCAGAAAAAAAAACATCACTTATTGTAAAACAATAATTATGTTGTTTTATCACATGAATATTAAATACTTAAAAACTAAAAACCTTTTTTACGACGCGGTCCGTTGCTATGAAAAATCGATCGGAAGTAAAAGTTACTTAAATTACGATTTTCATAATTTTGCGTTGGTGCTAAAACGTCCCGGTTAGATGATATTGTCAACTAGCTGGAAATAAACAACCGGTCACGTGTCAATCTGTGTGGCAATTACCGTCTTGCAAAAGGAAGTGTACTATACAAATTGTGAAGTATTATGTATAAAAGTTAATATTTAACACCTTACTGTTTCAACTTAAATTTCTGATGGAAATATTCTAATGATATCTCAAAAAGAGGTCTTTTGTACATGCGTTTTTTGTTGTTGTTTTTTTTCTTTTGAATTATTAGTCCCTCATAGTGTCGTTTATCTGTTACAGATATAATAATTATTAACGCTGTTTTAAGTCATCTCAAAATTACAGGTTTCTGTGTGCACGAAATGCAACATTCGTTACTATGGACAAATCGTATTGTAAAATTGTCTATAATGTGTGTACAAACAATTGTTACATGCTTTAGATACTTGATAACATGAAATAAATTCACCATAATTGTATGGACTGGGACCACACTGTTAATCAATTTAAACTCTACGTTATTGCATATTGATCAGAAAAAAGAATCCGCATCACATTGTATAGACATTAAGTTATCAAACCATTGACATCACATTAAGCCTTCTGAGAAGTTGTATTATTTATGTTCCTTTCACTAGTACTGAAATTTTTAATGCTTGCAAACAGTTAAATGCTGGTAAATCAGCTGGGCCTGATTATTTACTAAATGAGTTTTTTAAGTTTGAATCTGATTTTGATCACTTTTTACAGGTTATAGTTTCTTTGTTTAATAAAATGTTTGATATAGGTTACTTTCCATCAAGTTGGACAGAAGGTTTTATTGTACCTATTCATAAAAAAGGGGATATAGATAACCCTAATAATTATAGGGGTATTACCCTTCTTAGCATATTTGGGAAACTTTTTACAAAAGTAATAAATGAACGTTTAAATATATGGGCTGAAAAATACAATGTGTATATAGAATCCCAGGCTGGTTTCAGAAAAAACATGAGCACTATTGATAATGTTTTTATATTACATGGTGTTATAACACATTTATTAAATAATAATAAAAAGTTGTATGCTGTTTTTGTAGATTTCACTAAAGCTTTTGACTATTTGGTAAGAGATGTTATTTGGTATAAATTAATTCAATTTGGAGTGAGAGGTAAAATGTTAGATATTATTAGGTCCATGTATGAGAATGTCAGATCAAGAGTAAAATACAATAATACTATTAGTGAAGAGTTTGTATGTTACTTGGGAGTAAGACAAGGCGAATCCCTTTCGCCGTTTTTATTTTCTATGTATTTAAATGATATAGAAGAATATTTTATGTTAAATGGTTTTGAAGGCATTGACTTAGGTATTTTAATGATATTTTTATTATTGTATGCAGATGATATAGTGATTATGTCTGAAACAGAGGAGGGCTTACAAAAAGGATTAAGATTATTAGAAATATATTGTGATAGGTGGAAATTAAGTGTTAACTGTACAAAGACAAAGGTTTTGATTTTTAAAAAAGGGGGTAGACTTGGACAGAATTTGAATTTTTATTATAAAGGTCAGTCAATTGAAATAGTTAAAAAGTTTACATATCTAGGCATTGTTTTTTCTGTTGGTGGATCTTTTAATATGACTTTTGAAACACTCTCTGGACAAGCATTGAAGGCGTTATATAAACTTGAAAAAGAGCTGATAAGATTCCCTTGTATGTCAGTTAAACATAAACTGGATTTATTTGATAAACTTATTTTACCAATTCTTAACTATGGATCACAAATATGGGGTTTACTTGATAGTCATGTATTAGAAAACATTCATTTAAAGTATTGTAAGAAGTTGTTAGGAGTTAAAAGACAAACACAAAACAATTGTATCTATGGTGAACTTGGAAGGACATCTTTAAAAACAATGAGAGCTATTAATGTTATAAAATACTGGTTAAAAGTTGTTCAGTTAAGTAGTACAAAATATGTCAAAGTTGTATATGATCTTATGTGTAGATATTTAGAACTTAAACCGAATTCAATGTCCTGGGCTAAGTCTGTTATGATTTTGTTACAATCTTTAGGTTTCAATGAAGTATGGATTAATCAGGGCGTTGGTGATATAAATATATTTTTAGCAGTAGTAAAACAAAGATTAACAGATACATTTATACAAAATTGGTATGCAACTTTAAGAGATTCATCAAGAGCAAGAAGTTATGTATTATTTTGTGATTTTGGTTTTAAGTCATATCTGTCAATGGTTAATATTGAAAAATTTAGGAAATCTTTATCACGTTTCAGGACATCATCGCATAGATTAAAAGTAGAAACTGGTAGATGGCATAAACCTGACGCAATTCCTTATAATGAAAAAAAATGTAATATTTGCTTAAAACTAGAAGATGAATTTCATGTATTATTAGAATGTCCACAATACAATGTTTTGAGAAAACAGCTCATAGATAAATATTATTGGAAAAAACCCAATATACCAAAATTTATTGAATTGTTAACATCTCAAAATGAAAATGTTATAAGAAAATTATCAATGTTTATCTTTAAAATGTTTGAATTAAGAACAAATGTTGAATATTCGTAAATTATAGTACCTAGGAAGGTAAATGTAATGTTACTTAATTGATATCATTATGTAAAACCTGTGCTTCATTTAAACCTTGCTGTAATATGTTATTCTGTTCATATTAAAGCAAACTTATGACTCAAATATACAGTAAATGCTAAATATATGTTATATATGTTTAATGACCTTGATATTATGTTTATGTATGTATGTATGTTTGTATATATGCTGTGTGCTCATGGGTATAATACCCACATGTATTTGGAATAAAATCTTAAATTTAAATCTAATCTGTTTGTTATTTTCTAATTTATAGTGAAGGATAATAAACCGTATCTGGATATTTTGAATTTAGAATAATTTAGTTTGGTACTGACTTTTTTCCTTAGAAGTCCGTGGTGCTATGATGGTAAGATACCAGTATTTGCTTTAGATGTGAGAAGTATAGAGTTTGAATTCCGGTGCAGGCAATTGAAAATTGTTGTGTCTTTTTTAGTGATATGTACATTTTTTTCAAGAAATATGGCAAGATGTGCAAAGAAAAAAATATGGTATTAAGAAATGAACAGACATAATATTTTAATATTTTAGACTCTTAACCCAAAAATCTATATGCACCAGATTTAAACTGTTACAACCAAGAATCTAGATGACGTTTTATATTTTATAGATTTCTTTACGTTGGCAGGGGTTACGCAGTATGCCATATGCATTTTTTCTAATAGCATACTGCAGCACTTCGTCGATATTTTGAAAATATAAATTAAAAGGGTTATTAAAATGTAAAGAATTTTTAGTATTTTGCGTAATAGAAAAGCTCAGAAAGAATCCTTTTTCAATCAGACCGACCAAACATTTTTATGCTCGCCGAAAGCATATACTCGCCCCTTTTGTTCGTCCGTCCGAACTAGTTCCGGAGCATAAGTCAAAATCTATTCAAGCTACCATCTAGAAACTTCACAGATGTATAAATCTCATTGTGGAGAGGTGAAGTGCTTAAGACCCGTAACTCTAACATATTTTTTGAGTTATTGCCCTTTGTTGTTTTTCATGCGTTACTCTAAAACTATTAGAGATGTCAACTTTAAGCTCAAGAAGTTGTCTTGGGGAGCATCACCGGTTCTACCGGCTCTTGTTTAAAAACGTGTGAATTTTAAAAATTAACACGTTTTAGTGTATTTTTTGTAAATAAAAGAACTAATTTACAATTGTCATTCGATTGTCTGTTTTAAAGATTAAGGGTTTTCCTAAATAATTTATTTCACATGCTTGTTAACGACGCATTATGCCATATGATATTTTTCAAGTCGACTTTCCTTATATAGCATAGTGCGTTATTGCTCCCGACGCAGTATGCTATAGTTTTAAGTTTGAGTTTTAAGCTTCTCCTATATTTTAAATATTTGAAAAAGAGAGGTATTATTATCATTATCATGCATTACTCTGTCATGTCATATATAGTAAGTAAGTAAGTAAGTAAGTAAGTAAATTGTTTATTATAGTGACATTGTGCATTTATCATTTCACATACATTATAAGAATACATACAAAAACACCCGGCCCATTGGACCTATAAGTCACCTTATTATATATATACAAATATACAAACTGTGAACAGTACATATCTTTTAAAATGGAACATTAAATGAGATTAAAGTTGCTGCTCGATCTGTAAATTACAGTATCACATTTCAGAAAATGGACAGTCAATATATCATCATGTTGTCACTATTGGCTAGTTAAAAGTCAATTACCTATTATACAGAAAATTTCTCCTTATCACATATGCTTTAACAAGAAATTTTATTATTTTGTTCTGGTGATTTTTAATGAGAAATACTAATTTTTCCGTGTTTGTCATGTTGTTATATACATCATTTATAATAATGTCATTAAATGTCATTGATCTTATATCATTATATACTGGGCACACAATTAAGAAATGAGTTTCATCTTCAATTAATCCTGATTGACACAAAGTACATTGTCTTTGATTTGGCGCTTCTCCTATATATCTTCCGGTTTCTCCACGTAAGGGCAGAATACCACACCGAAATTGTGCATAGATTGAGCGTTCATTTCTTTTAAGATTTAGTGACAAATAGCTTTCACCTGAAAATTGAGTCTTAAATGTTTTGTAAGTCCGTAATTTAGGGACCTTTTCATAGTCGATTGTCCATATATTTGCATAATACTCAAAAATTTTCAATTTAATATAATCCATATTCACTGTTTTTTTTTTTTTTTTTTTTTTTTCACTTTCGGGCGCCCAGTTAAGGGGTAACCCCATTTATTTTCCCCGTCATTGGCATAATAGGGGTCGAGGAGCATCCTCCTATCAGCCTTACAATAATACAAGTATATATATTTGATTTCTTACAAAATAAGAATCAGTATAGATAATGTGAAAAATATACAATTCGCAAACGTATCATTTACTTGTCCGAAAAGCGAAAAATGACAAGGTTGAAAAGCGAGTTATGAATTAAATCTATAATTTCAATTAAGTTGCTTCCCATATATTAAAGGTAATTTTCATACAAATTACAAATATTTTGAAAATTCTGTCACTGAATCGTTTTTATTTCTACATTTGTATTCAAATTGGTATTTTATATCATTGAACAAATTTCTTAACAAAATAGGTATAAATAATTATGCTAACAATTGTTACGATATTTCCATATTGCCCATTTGGATTCGAATATAACAGTATTGATCAATTTATCATTCATTGCGTGTTCAAAAGATCCAAAAAGTGCAGTTGATTGGAAATTTGAAAAATCATTTTCCAAAATTTTAGCGGACTTAAGTTTTTGAATTACATATGTCCAAACATTCTTAGAAAAATCACATTCCCAGAAGAGATGAAACAGAGTTTCTCTGTGAGATTTACATATACAACATTTACCGTCAGATAAATTCATAAGAGACAGCTTGTGTTCTGTATAAATAACATTGTGTAAAAATTTCCACTGAAATTGTACAGCTTTGCATGAAGAAAAAGAATCATAAACGTGGCACCATATTTAACTCCATGGTAACTCCATATTAAGTAGGGTTTCCCATTTACTTTCACTTTTTAATTTACCAGTCTTTTGATTCCATATATGAGATATTTGTTTTATTTTAATATTTTCAGGCAATATTTTTGTTTGCGTCTTGCTCGTTAAGACAATATCATCTAAGTGAGTGTAATTCGACACTGTTTCATAATGATGTTCTTTTAAAGCAGTTATATACATTTTAGGAATGCTCGATTTGAGAATATGCCATTCGGCAATCCAGTTTCGCTTACATTTTAATTTCCTTAAAAGAGTGTCTATGCTAATAAAATTATTATTTTCAAAGTCCCAAATATCTTTTAAAAACAATATATTACTTTTTACAAATGAATTGAAATAAAGTGTTTTCTTGCGAAAACGAATTTCAGTGTTACAAAAAAGAAATATATCTTTTACATCGGACAGAGACTTTGGCTTAAACTTCGCTTTAAACCGACACCAATTTTCGAGAGCGGAGTTGTAAAACGTACTTATGTTCAATTTGAAAGGTAAATTTTCTAATGAAGAACATTTACACAGAAAATAATCAATTTTATTTTCTCCATTAGTATCATATTTTTGTAAAAAATATTTTCCTATTGCGTTCCAGTTCTGTATGTCAGAGTGTATAATTTTGTATATTGTTTTAACATCCAAACTGGCTTGAATATTTGAAATATTACAATAGTTAAGACCTCCGTCTTTCAGGTCAAGGAGAATTGTGCTTTTTGAAAACTAACGGTCGCTTATTGTCCCAAAGAAAATCGCTCATAATTTTTTCGATTTCTTCTAAGTATTTTGTCGGTATACCGCGCGTTTCAATTTCAAAATTAATAATAGAAACTACATATGTTTTCAGAATAAGAATTTCCCTTTTAAAAGTCAGGCCCCGAGCTTTCCATACTTGAAGACAATTTTTAACTTTGTTTGTCTTTTTCATCCAAATTTTGTTCGTATCTATTTTATAGCCGTGGCAAATTCCTAAAGTTTTAACATAATTTCTCGTCCATTTTATATCTCTTAATTTCGAAATCTTTTCTTTTGATTTTCAACTAAAGATGCCTATTGATTTATCCTTATTCATTTTGGCCCCAGAGGAAATTTCATATTCTTTTAAAGTATTAAATATTTCTGGAACTGAAGACTCATTCTCACAAAAACTTTATGTTTCGGCAACAAATTGACTTACTTTAAATTCAAGCTTATAGCCATTTACCGAAGGCAATTTTATGCCATGTATATTAATATCATTATTTTATTGCACAAGCCATTGGTTCTGCTTGTAAAATATAGAGAAACGGCGCTTTTGGACAACCTTGTTTAATAGAGCGTGAAATTTGAAAGTAATCAGAAATAAACCCGTTTGTTTATATAGCTGTTTCCGAGCCGACTAGACATATTTGAACCCATTTTCTGAATTTCTCTCCTATACCACACCTTTTTAAGCAGATATCTAGCCAATCCCATTTTACCCTATCAAAAGCCTAAGTTTGATAAAAAAATAAAACACCATCTTTCTTTTCTAGATCAGTGTAATCTTTTACGTCCTGTATGAGCCTGTTTGCCTCTGAAATTTGTCTTCCCCTGATATAAACTTTTATCTGAATAAAAGCAACTTCGATAACAATGGTTTCAGTCTTTCTGTTAAGCATTTCGAAATTATTTTGTAATTAACTTTTAAAAGTGTAAGTGGACGCCATTTCTTAAGATCAGATCTATCCCCGTTTTTATAAAGCAATGATAAAACACCCCTGTGTTGTGAATTTGATAAGTTATAAGAACCAATAATTTCTAAAATTACTTCAAGAAAGTCGTTTTTTATTAAGTACCAAAATTTTTGATAAAATTCTGCAGTGAGGCCGTCCTCACCGGGGGATTTTGTGAGTTTAAAACCCAAAATAACCTTTCCAACTTCTTCCTCCAAAAATTTGAATGATGGGAAAAATTTCTCATCATTATTTTCACTAGAAGTTATATAAGAAACCGATTTTTCTGCCGAACAGAGATCAAAAAGAAAAATGTTTCTTGTAAAATGCACATTGTTCTTTTTAAATTGAATTTATGACGCTTTTAAGTTTTCCGGATTCGGATTTTATTTGCGTCTATAATTTTTGCTTTTTTTTAGTCGAAGAAATACTTCGAAGAGGTTTCATTTTCAGCAATGTGTTTGGCTTTTGATCTAATTTTGAGCGCTTCGAGCTCTTTCTGATAATAGAAAGTCAATTCCTCTGATAATATTTTGATTTCAGTTTTGGCCTTGGATGAATTGGATTCTTTTAGCTTTGTGATTTTTTCTTCTATTACTTTAATTCGTCTTTGTGGTTTTGAAATGTGTGTTGTATATTCAATTGAAAGCGTTTTAATTTTATGTTTTGTCATATCCCACCACTCGCGTTTTGAGTTAAAATTAGCTTTATGTTTTGACCAATCTTTCCAAAATGTTTCTACGAGCTGAACGTATTCAATATCTTTTAAAATACTTGCATTCAGTTTCCAGAGACCCGGACCCCTTTGAACATTATCGATTTTTAAATTCAACGAAACAAGATCATGATCTGAATGTATAAAATGTTGTATTTTTGGACTTGATACTTCGCTATCAATTATTTTTGAAGTAAGAAAATAATCGATCCTTGATTTTGACTCGTTTCGCATAAAAGTATATTGCTTAATGTCAGGAAAGCGTTTTCGCCAAATGTCTTCCACATCTAACTCACGAATCATTTGTAATAAGTCATTTAGACCATCGTCTGCTTTATCATATCTATTATTACCGCAATATTTTCTATCTAGTTTAGAGTTTAAACAACAATTGAAATCCCCGCCAATTATATGCGTTTCAGTTAAATCCATTAACTTATTCGAAAGTGAGTTAAAAAAATCTTTGCGCTCCGTTCCATTGTTCGGGGCGTACACATTCGTTAAGCGGTAAACTTTCTCATTTGCGAGATGTATCGACCCCGTCATCTTTTCCAATGTTTTTTACCGGTATTGATAATAACGGTTTTATCAAGATCGCTACGCCTCGGATTCCGTTGTTATTATTACACCAGTAAAAGTCGCCACCCCATTGAGTTCCCCAGAGCTTAGATTCGTTATCATTTTTGCAATGCGTTTCTTGTAAAAAAATAATATCAAATTTTTTCATTTTCAACCATTGAAATATCAGAGATCTCTTCTTGTTATCTCTTAACCCGTTTACATTAATAGATGCGATATTATATGACATAGTAAAAAATATGATTTTTTAAATAAAATAAATCCATGATATTTTTCGAGATAATATCAAACAAGTAAATTACATCTGTATCACCGTTAATCATTATGACTGGGTCTTTTAGTGAGTGTACTGTTAAAGTGTGCCACTCTGATCTGTTTTTCCATTAATGAAAAACGCAGTCATACTGATGTACAATTGGTCTGCACCACATTTTGAAATATGAATACCCGTAGGATCACTATCATCATACAGAGATGGGACTATTTTATTGTTTTCTTTGAAAATTTTATCATTGTCCAAAAAGTGATATCCATTACTTTGACAAAACTGTAAAATTTTTTGATTTACAAATTTTGCATCAGAATTGATACGCTTGACTGCAGCGCTATTCCCCATTCTCGGAATGATGCTAGAGAACGCAATTGGACAAGTTGGCCACTTTTTATTGGCCGCAGTAAGTGCATTTTTTGCTTTTTGTACAACATTATTTTTTACATTCCTACCAATATCATTTGTTCCAAGATGGATTATCAACCGACTTACATTATTGTCTTTGACTGAGTCAATCACGTCTTCACAGTTGTTTAATGATAATCCTGGTACAGATTTATTTTGAATATTTTCTTCAGTTATATTAAGTTTTTTTGTGTTTGAGTCCCCAATAATATAGAAAGATGTATTCCTCAAATCAGGTTTTGAAGATGTATCTTTACAAGAAGTTGGAATATCCAATAGGGATGGAGATTTTGGAGTTTCGTCGTCCGAGCTGTCGGATGTTAAAACTTGAGTGTCTGTTTGTGAGATTGTTGAAAGCCACGGGTTCTCATCTACTTCGGAGGCGTATCCGCCATGATTCTCCTTAGGACATTCATTTTGCGAATGACCTTCCTCATTGCAAAATCTACAAATGATTTCGAACGGACAGTCCTTTCTTTGATGATCATTTCTTTTACAATTGTAGCAAAGTTTATTTCGTTGATTTTCCATTTGAGGAGGATTGTGTCGCCTATCAGGCTTGTTTTGACATTTAAAGTACGGATGAGTTGTAGAGCCACAATGTTTACATTTGGTTCTGTTGTTGTCAGCGAATAGTCTTACGGTAAATCTACCGATATCTAGTTTGTGTGGTAGTAACGGAACACAATTTAAGATTTTTAGATATCTTGAGCCGTTCTCAATGTCCGTGCCCTTGATTTTTCCATGTGAAATACTATTTTCGATTACTTCTCCGAATTGAGACAGTACTTTCATCAAAACACAATCAGGCATTTCATACGGTGCATCTTTAACGGTTACACTTGTGATGATTTTGTCCACGTCTGTTATGTAAATATAACGGTTTTGAATTCTCAATTCTCAATCCATGTAAAATGATCTTGTTTTTGATTTCTGCTGAACTCAATGTGATAATACATTCACTTTCTGTTATTTGTATTGATTTGATATCCTTTTTATCAATAAATGTGGTTATTGAAGATAACACTTCATCGTGTGAGATTCGATTTATGAATTTTGTAGAAAAATGCACAGATAATGGCCTCGACATTAGGTTTTCTTCTGAGTCCGCCATCTTGACCAACAACACAATTTCAAAGAACAAAGGATTTTCCAAACACACAGATCCAGCGGGTAAAATGATAGCCAATGGAACAAATATCCCCTCTCAGAATAGAACTATTACCCTTCGCAGTTCAGAAAACCACAATTCTTTCAAAATGAGCCCATAAAACTAAGGTTAAATCCAGAAAATCAAGATTTATAGAAACTCGAGAAAAAATTGTGCCGCCATAATCAAGGGCGATTACTCTCCAAAATCCATATTCACTGTTAATTTATTGTCAAAGTGGTTGGATAAGTCTAACTTAGACATAATGGTTTTCACTTCACTGCACCAGTTACTTGTTGTGCTTGATTTATCGTAATCCATATTAAACACTCGCTTAGTAATCCTATCATCACTTAATTTAACCAGTCTATTCCAATATCGGACAATACAAATCCATCTTCTATAGGCGCACGGTATCCAACCTGTTTCTCCCAACAATGCTAATTTAGGTGTAAATCTGTGAACGCCTAAGAAGTAACGAATCGCACGATGTTGTACATTTTCCGCCACTTGAAAATGTTTGAAACCCCAAAAGGAAGCACAGTAATCCAAAATAGGAACAACACATGAGTAATATAATTTTTCAAATGTTTTAAATCCACAATGTTTTAGCCCATGTACTTTTGAAATAAGGCTGCCAAGAGCCCGTCCTGCGCTTTTTGAAAGTGTTTCACAATTGTAGTTAAAGTCGTGTTTTTCATGGAAAATAACACCAAGGTATTTATATTTGTCGACTGTTTCAAGATAATTAGCTCCGATTTTGAATTGATAATCACTGCAGTTCGTTCGTCCTTTCCGGAAGTGTATTATCTTGGATTTTTCGCAGTTAATCAAGACTCTCCAACGCTTGCACCAGTCGTGCATTGTATTCAACATTGTTTGTAGATTTTCTTCAGAATTGGCAATCAAGACTATATCGTCTATATCGTATGTTTGTAATATGTTGTCCTCATGGACTTATTAGCCTATTGGAAATGAAATAAATAAACTCTAATTCTAATTCTATGCGACAATATGATCTAAATCCTCTCTGTGACAACACCTTTTAAAATGTCCAAGATGAATTCAATGACACTTTGTGAGTACCTCCAACACCAGGAGAAGATGCGCATGTTATTGGACTGTCCTGGTCGGACCTTTCAACACAGAATTATAGATAATTAGCGATGCACTATGTATATAGAGTAACATTTGTTTCCGCACTATTTCTCTGCAAGTACTCACTGAATTTCAATGAAAGTTTGTGAGAACCTTCAATACTAATAGGATATGCGCATGTCTTCGGACTGTCCTGGTCAGACCTTTTCACATGGAGTTATGGCCCCTGAATACTTTTGTGTGCAGTTGATAGGTTTTGCTAGGATTTAACTACATTTTTAAAGATGTACAATTTAAGGGTGAAATATTGAAGTATCATCTTCACACAACTGTATCAGCAGGGGCAGACTTTCTAGAGGGATTCGAGTTCACTGCCCTCTGTAGATTCTGGCCATATATATGACAGATATTTGAGCACAGTGTAATAATAATAATAATAATACTTAGTCTAATGATAATAATAATACCGAAAAATAATTATAATGATAATGATGATAAAAAGCCGTTTAACTCAAATTGACTGTGACCGGTCCGTGCGTTAAAGCATTTATAAAAGTAACGAAAGTAACCATATTTTAAAAACGTACAGTAAAAATGTTCGAAAACAAAAGTTACAATAGTTAATAAGTATCGCCTAGACCTTCCATTTTGTAGGAAGGGTAGTAAAGCTTTCAAACAAAAAACATATTTTTTATATTTCTTATATCAACAGCAATTGATTTCAATATTCTAATTTTGGTTTATCCGGGAATTGATATTTCAAATATCAGATATATATGCCTTGCAAGAATCACGAAGTAAATTTCATATATGTTCTGTCTATCCAAAGACAAAGTAAGAGCTGATTTATGGATTAAACATAACAACAAGAATAAAAACATATATAACAAGAATTTGTAACAGAGTTACCAACGTCCCCCGCCTAAGGGAAGTTTTATATGAAGCATAAAGTTGTGCTTTTTCTAAAGATTGAGGTATGGATCTCAAGTCTTTCAGTCCAAAATTATGATCAATGCTAGATCTGCAAATGCAACAATGAATTTATTGAAGAAATAAAATGAAACAAAAATTGTGCCAAGTATTTTAAAAATCCCTTGAAGTATGAAGAAGTTATAGATCGGACACAAAATATACCCTATAACAGAGTATGTTAATTTTTTACCACCAAGTGTGACCTTGACCTTGGAGGTAGGGATGCATTTTTTGCGCATGACACATTGTCTTATAATAGTGACTATTTGTGCCAAGTATTTTCAAATCCATTGATCTATGGAGTTAGGTGACCGAATGTTGCCCATGACTTATTGTCTCATTATTTATGTATTTACAAAATCCCTTCAAAGATAAGAAAGTTATGGACCGGATACGACATATACCCTCAAATAGACAATATTGACCTTGAATGAGCAAGTGCGACCTTGACCCTGGAGATAGGGGTCTGGTTGTTGAGCATGACACATCGTCTTATTGTAACAAACATTTGTGCCAAGTTATTTTTTTCATTACTTTGATAAATGACAAAATTGGACCGGACACGAAAGTGTGACGGACGGACGGAAAGACAGACGGAACCTGTTTCTATATCCCCCTTTTTTCTTCGAAAATGTGGGGGACAATAACAGAAAATGATCAGATATTTATGATAAAACATCTGATTTGTTGATTTTAAATAAGAAGTCTTCGCAAACTGCCGCATTCCGTCGATACGTATCGACGGACAGCGGCAGTTTGCTATGCGAAAAAAATATATGGCATATTGCCGCATACATCCATCAGCACTAAGCCATACTGAAAACAAAACATAGCATACTGCCGCATATAGAATACTGCGTCGCGACAGTGCTGTACATCAAATATTTGTCTTGAAATGTACTGGATCTGGCTTAAAAGGCAAATTCCAACAACACAAATTTGGTTTTATCAAACGTGCACTATTATACAATAATATTAAGAATTAACTGACATTCACTGATATATCTCATTCTAATATAATGATAAATATCAGTTAATGCCAAATATGTAATAGAAAGAGCATCGAAACACGAGGCGTAGCCCCCGAGTATTAATCAGATCGCCGAGTGTTTTGATGTTCTTTCTCTTTTGTATCATAGTCAAACACGTTCCATGTTTCACAATACGAAACCCCAGAAAAAAAGGAACCAATGAACGGGCATCTGAATATGATATTTCTGTCACTTTCCCTCTCTCTGCCGTCACAAAAGTAAACCCCAGCAAAAATGAACCAATCAATGGACATGCTCTGGAGTACGGGTAACTAATACCTGCACTCAAGTTAACGCACTGTGCATGTATATGTATACGATTTAACTCTGACAATTTTCAACAGAAATGTCCCCAAACTATGATACAAGTAAAAGAAAGGGAATTTAAACACGAGGCTATCTGATTTATAGGGGGCGTGTTATTTATGGAAGAATTAAGGTTTCTAACTAGTAAACTAGAATAACCACATATAACAAATTTGACTTGTAAAAACTGTTATACTAGTAAAATTTGTCATTTGAATGTACATTTGAGATAAATGAATTTCATTTTTCATCGTTGATTAATGAAAAAGTAACAATAAAATGTTTTATCTAATATAATAAAGCGCGTATGTCTTTCATTCTGTACAGAGTAGTCACGAACCGAACATTCTATAAAGTTGAGGGTTATACGGAAGGTCATTGTGTGTAATTAAAGTACGTTTACGGGATATCGCAAACAGAACTTTCCTTTAAATCTGGTATTTATACTTGCATTGAAACAAAGCAATAATCAATTTTGAAAGTGTTAAAGCCTTTATGTTGCTTTTTTCAATTATATTTCCCTTCTTTTCATCACAAAGAATAATTAAATGAAAATATAATCTGAGAGATTAAACAACAGTTACATGTTAACGCTTAGTTTTTGTCACAAAATAAATGCCCTTGGTCACGTTGATCAATTATGAATAATAGAAGGCTGCTTCGAATAAAATAAATAGCAGTCTCTACTCTTCAGTAATCTTGTTAGCGCGTATTTTTGTCATAATATTTGAAAATAATATGCTCAGTAAAATATATTTGTTTAACTAAAATGTAATAGGTTTAATCTTTGTAATGTAGCATATATTGTACAGGAATTAAAATTGATTCAGACGTTTATTGTTTCGGAATTAGAGGCTTTCATATATTTAATAATCAGCTCATTTTTGGCCGCAAAAAAATAATAAAATTACGTGCACTAGGTGCGGTATCTTTCATTGCAAAAAGATTTACAAACATTAAAACATTATAACGGCGAAAGTTTTGCGGACAGAAGTTATTGATTTATTCAGTCATTTATTGTGAAACCTTAAAGCATTATTGGAAATAATTCCAAATGATTATTTCTTAACCCCCCCCCCCCCCAATCTAAAAATTGCGTTGACCGCGGCAATCTCTCCGTTAAAGTCTTTAAGATTAGGGCAAATACAGCATTGAAGTTAATTGGTTTGGAAATTAAGCTTTGTTATGTCCGTTTAGTCAGAAATTGTCAGAAATTTAAAATATAATTGAAAAGATTGCAGGCTTAGTTTAAACGGGCCTGTTCAGGGACCTTGAATGTATGTACAGTAAACACACCTAGAGAGATGTATTTGAAAAATGAAACTAGATAAATTATGACTTTGTAACTACGTTATATGTGTGTATATGGCACTGGTCGTAAATCACAAGTCATTTCAATTATGCGTTATCTCCAAAGGGTGAACAAAAATGAGTGGAATTAAATAAAAAGATATTTTGAGAGGTGATCAGACGTGATCACAGTTCCATGCCTGCTTTTAAAAAAATCGAGTAAGGGATTTTGATACACATTTTAAAAAGCATTTATTACAGTGAAATCAAAGTGAAATCTATCACATCGATTAAATTAACTAATAGATTAATTCAAAAAAGTCAACGCATTGTTTAAATATTTGTACCGCACATTTTCCATTTGATGTTATATACGATTTTTCGACGTGTCATTATTTTACAGCTTTTTGTGTACTCAGTTCAGAAACAGTTCTGGAAGTAATAAAGACTTACTATCTATTGAACAAAGTTTATCGACGTTGGGGCGGGGGGCGGGTTATCCCTCCTTATCAAGGAGCTTGCTGTTTATAATTCACATACTAGTCAGAGCTATGAGGGAAATATTAAGTTGTCAAATGGGTTGTTGTCATTTTGTATTATGCAATGAGAGAAGGAGAAGGGTATGCAGACATAATTTTACCTAACAACTAAAATGATATCATTAGGTGCATTACAACATGGCCATGTCTTTCAAGGCTGCCATGTACGATCAGGTTAAAGTTATGCACAATTTGTTTATCAGCAGTACAAATATTCCATGTTTGGCTTTGAAAGCGGTTATATAAAAAACAACATATATCAATCGAACTGTCTACAGTTTTCTAGAAACGAGATTCCTTTGAAAGTATTTAGTAGTGTGGTATGGAATGTTATCTCAAGCTATAATCGATAATTGTTTAAAATGATTCAGAAAAGACTACTGCATTCAATATTTAATTACTTCATCAATTGTAATGAATTATAACGGAAGTGGCGTGGAAAACTAATCACTGCGATTCTGTGGCAATCATGTTATATTGTGCTCTACGCTCGTATTTCCCTTAACAAGAGACAATAATGTATTGTTAGCGAACTCAAAATGCTTTCATTAACAGTGGTGTAGCGTTATAAATTATACGGTTTATACAAGATGAAGTTGAATTATAGCATGACTACTCTGTTAAGGGCTTCTGAAGCTGCACTAAAAGGAATACTTTTATTAAGGGCCTTTAGAGAATACAGTTTGCAAGAATCTACTCTTCGTGAAAGAAAAAAAGATTGGTTCCTGTTAATGTTTCTTTTGCTTTCAAATACATTGTAAGTAGTTTCTTCTTACAGAGGAAACAAAATCTTGGAGTATATTTCATGCATACTAGTATAATGTTATGAATATGCCCTAAATAAAGTACATAAAAAGGACCATGTTCTTCACCTTGGTAAACCTGCCAGATTTAGTGATTGTTGGTTCAGAAATGAGACAACAATCACAGAAACATTCATTCTTTAGAGTTAAGTTTGCATCAAAAAGCCATTATTGATAAATTTGACCCTGAGCTTCGGACAATTCTAAATGATAATAATTTACTTCACAAACCTAGGCATATCTTCAACATACAAGATGAACCGGAATTTCTACAAAATAATAACCTCTTTAAATTGTATATTATACAAACAAGCTTAACAATCACAGTTTATGGTTAAACACGTTATTTCATTTTTAATTTGTTCCTACATGGACACATTACTTTCCTTCGGAAATAAGAAATGTATTATATGTTTGTTTTTTTATTCTCAGAAATAAGTTATATCTATGTGGTACTAGTATCTTCAGTTATAAGTTATATCTATGTGTTATTTTAAGAAATTAGTTAAATCAATGTGTTATCTTCAGAAATAAGTTATATCGGTGTTTTATCATTAGCAGGTTGTAATATCAATGTCATATCTTAAGTTAAAAGTTATATATTTAAGTCTCGAAAGTAAATTAAAAACATAAAGAAGCTCTGTAAAAAAGGTGTTATTTCCCTACAGCCACCAAACATGGTTGAAACTCTTAACGTTCCAAAACATATTGATATCTAGAGGATGGAAACAAAATTTGGTTATCGTAATTTGATTGATCATAGTTACATTGTGACATATCCCAGTACGGGCGTAAAGTTATTATTGGCCTTATTATTTCTCGTCTTTAAGAACTATACTGTTCATTACAACATAGGTCTTATTTCCCATATTCGCAGAATAAATGCTTAGAATAATACGTCATGCGATCAATAATATCTCTCTGCAAAATTTAATTACATTTAAAAAATTACTGTATGTGTTTAAATATTAAACAGCCGCACATATTAAAGTTAAATAACTAGACAGGTTCACATTTCATTCAGAAGGCAACACGTCTGTCTGATTAAAGGCTGTGAAAGTTTTTGTTTAATTTGACTTTGGACAATTTAAAACCTTTTGTAATCATATTTAAATAATTTAGCTTTTTAGAAAGATATTGGAGACATTTGATTTGTGTTTCTGTTGTTGGTTTTGTAATATTTGATATCTTAGTATATTCAAAATGAATAGTTGGTGTTCTCTCCATATGTTGATCATTCTTGCTATGCCGATGATATCCTACGCTTTGGAAAACGTTAAATTTCATACAATGTTGCAAGGTAAAACATTAAACGTCATTCCAGGGATAAGTTTTAACGACTGTTGGTCAAATTGTGAACAAAGGCCGGAATGCGGATCCATAAATTACGAGCAGAGACCACACGTCTGCCATCTTAACTATGTCGATCAGTCTGGTGACATGGTAGTGCGAGCTGGGGTTTTGTTCCGTAAAAAAGGTGCTCAACCGGTAAGTATCTACCTGTGTGTATGTGTGTTTGCGTGTATGTGTGCATGTAATTTTAAATTGATAATGACAAAAATTCAGGTCAAATATTCCTTATCTTGGTCATAAATGCCGATACTTTAGACGGACACGACTTGGTTTTCGTTTGTTCTTGCTGTATTTCAAAAGAAAATATAAATGCCATGAAAGTGTCTTGTACTTCTATTCAAAAAACTATACAAGGCCATGTTAACAAGTGACGAAACAGCGCCTGGTATGTTCTGAAAAAAGAAACATGTCTCATATCAAGATACTCTTTCAAGAAATTTCGATAAACGTACAAGAAATAAGAAGAAAGAAAATTTAAGTTTGTTTGTTTGTTTGTTTTTTAGGGGAAGGGGTTGAGGGCAAACTGATTGTTCAGGTTAACAACAACAAACCTGAATAGAAAACCTTTGAATGGTATCGCAGTCATATGGACCAATATCCTAGTTATTTCCCAAACAATACAAATTTATTTTTGTTGCAATTTTTTTTTTTTTTTTTTTGGGGGGGGGAATACTTCAAAATGCGAGTTTGAAAAAATATAGAGTATAAAGCAATTTTTGCTTGCACATAATCACCGCGAAACGGTTTAAACCCTACTAAAATAGCAGCATGATATTTTGTTCCGTTTTTTTTAAATCATAATGTTTATCAAATAATAGAGACATTTAGATCTCTACTGTTACAACTCTTTCAAGCATCGTGTTATACAATGTACTTATAATTGTATTTGATTTACCCGTAGCTCCTTCCATTACATGTCACATTGCTCGAGTAAGATTGCAAGAAAACATGAACAAGTTTAATGATAAATCAAAAAGATTCTTCAACATTTTAAGTTTGGCATGTTTTGTGATGTTTCAGAATAACATTCTTACTTTGTGAAATTGGAACCAAAAAAAAACAGTCTTGAAAATTTCTCGTTTATTCTTTTAATATTTTTATAGAGTTTAAAAACAAATCTGCTTCCTGCAAGATTTAAATCCGCCGAATAGAATGAATTCATTTTCTATAACCTACGTTACCTGTTTTGTAGTTGTTGATAGTTACATATCTCCGTTACCTTATTTGACTCGTATTTATAGCGTTCGACTCACTAAGGACATACAATTGATACAATTCGAATAAAAATAAATATTCACATTTTTAGAGTTCAAGGAGAGTATCATACTTCAAGGCGGTATTACAAAACTAAACAAGAAGTATCTTTGGAAAAGATACTCGGTCGAAGTAAACCTATTTGAATATGTTGTTTCCAAGTTTTCAATTCATATTAATTTATTTGAAATAATATACAATGTGGTTATTTATCTTGAAAAAATGAAACAGTGAAATGTATGCGTTCCTAGATGAATATGTCGTGTTTTGGTAAGTGGACTCAATTTCTAACACACCAACATCTACCCTTTCAGTGGGCCTGTATATTTATAAATTATACTTAATCAATATGCAAAAATGTATGCAAAATATAAACATTTTACCAATTAAATACATCAGTGATCATATGATATATTGGACACTTTATGAACATAATAAACTGAGAGTACATGATAGGTCCTAGGGTGTGTGGACGGTAACTTGCACTTTCCAGTACCGTCCCATGAACAGGCTCAATCACACCGAGCTTGCAAGATTTTCAATTTTGCCGTTTTCAGCTTTCTTTCGGGATTTTTTTCTCTATTTTATGGTCACATCAGTGTTATTTGTGCCGTATTGCGGTCGTAGAAAGTCTCCCCGTACATTTTATCAAATATGTTATATTTTTTATCCTTTTAGATCGTTCAGCACGAAAGCACGACATAATTGTTGTAAATACATGTTATGTGGTATTTTAAGTTTCTTCTATTTGTTTAATAACTATCCCGTGCATTTTATTTTATATTGTAAAGAACTACCCTTTTACGTTCTATTTTAGAACGAACTATCCTTAAACAATTTTATTTAGAATGGCAAGAACAATCCTTGACATTTTTTTTTGAATGGCCAATAAATTACCAACTTAAATTTGTAATTTAAAAATGACGCATGAAAATTCTTTAAATATATTCTGTTCTTCCATGCAAATTATACAGGAAGTAAAGCTGATTTTAGATTAGATTAGAAATAATCATGCTGTTTGAAGTACTACACTTTTATAATGGTGCACATTTGTTTCTCTATTTTTTTGCAGACAAATGTGGCGTGTGAAGAAAAGACGTGTCCCAAGGGAGCGGTTTGTGATATCATATCGAAAACATGCAAAGTTGCAGGTAATGTTAGACTCTGTAACGAATGAATGTCTATCAATTATATAAGAATATTGAATTTTTAAAATGTGAATTATCCGTCTTTAAAGATAGTATTAACATCAATATAATTACTTCAGTACTTCAGTTCCCACTAAAAATTCATAATTTTCATGAATACTTAAGTATGTGGTAATCTGCGCGGCCAATTGGTAAACGTGTCGAACTAGTGCTTAAAGGATTGCTGGCTGCGTTGGTTCAAACCCCGTCAGAAGCAATGAGTTGTTTCCTTATGCAAGAAAGTGCACTCGTTGCTTAGTACTTGTTGGTTTCAGAAACGGATTCGAGTGTGTTCAATAATCGTATAGCGACTGACAAATCGAACTAAAATAAATTCGTATAAACTGAATACTTTAGTAGATCTAGCGCATTAATTTAGTAATTTATGTATTGTTGATTTGTTGTGAAAAAAATGACAAGACGTCCAGACGATATTGACGCTTGTTTTGGTCCAAAATCGAAAAAAAACCAAGGGGGGGGGGGGAATGCCAAGTTATAAAAGCTTATGGCGGCTGTTTAAAACTAAAATGTATTTGGATGTCGAGATTTAAATTGTTATTTGAAAGTATCAAATAATTTATCTCTTTCAAGATCAGAAATTTTCACGAAGGATTAAATCTCAATAATTTTTCAAATTGAATATTTTCGTCAAAATAAATTCTCCCCATCATAAAAATGCTCGCTAAGAATTTGTCATATAAATTAAAATGTTCGTTTACCTCAGATATTGCTATTATTTGTAAAGCTCAAACCGTTTAATTTTTGTGTCCTGTTACAATTTAAAGACACTCACTAGCTTTATAACTGAACCATCTTTTTCTTCTTGTACGTAATGCGTTAGACTGATTAAGTATTTTGTATGGACGTCAAAATACCACTTTGTTTACATTTTGCCATTTTATGGAACATTCTTTTGCATTCCGCGCTACTTTATTCCAGTGTAAACTATCTAATTTGCTTTTCGCTGATTTGACAACATTATGAAACACATGTTTACCCCGTCACGAGTAGCAAAAATCTTGTTTATGTTTGAGGGGTGTATTACAAATACAAAAATAGAAAAAAACCCTTATTGTTTAAAAAAGATTTTCTAATACTATTTACATATAAATTTAATGAGACAATGTTTATGTCTTATAATAAAAGAGTTGATATGAATAATGATGAGGCAATTTTATAAATGTTCATGAACATTTCTTTAGAATGTAGACCTCTGCAAATACTAGATGGGGTTGATGTATTTGGAAACATGGTATCAGTTGGGAGCAAAAAAATGATAAGATGTCGTGAGGGTTTTATACCTAAAAAAGAACATGATTCTTCTATGATAGCTACTTGTGAAGAAGACGGTTGGAAAAACGAACAACTAGAATGTGTGCCTTGTAAGTAGTGCAGTAGTTAAATGAATTTATATATATATTTTGAAAAATTAAAGCTGTTTAGTATGTTATCTATGTAGTTTTATTGTTTTTATTCTTTCTCTAAGTGGCATTCTTAAACAGTCTTTTGGTTATTCTTACAACCTGACAAAGCTTTATACATTTAAATGCTGTGTTATTCTCATTTTGAGTGCGTATAATGCCATTCGAATGAAAATCTTTTGTTGCGATGATGATATTCTGTTACATGTAAAGTCATGCTTTAACCAGGCATTTTTAACAATGTTCCGTGATTAACAGATTCAATTCATATGAACAATAGATGTTTTAAACAGAAAAAAAATCCATGGTTTAAAATATTCATCAAATTCGTTGTATATTGAATTTATCACAAATGTTGTCGAGGAAAATAATAATAATGATAAATTGTACTCATAGGTGCTTAATAATTAATGTGTAATGTTCGGTAATGTGATGACACAAGTATAACCACTGCTGCATTAAATACTGAATATAATTATCGTATCAATTATTACATAATCTAATATAGTTAGTTATATATATTGTTGTTGATGTTTGTTTGTTTGGTTTTTTTTTGTTGTTTTTGTTGTTTTTTTACATGTGTACCATTCAGTTAAAACAATACGCAAATAACGGAAAATACAGTAAACTTCACATATAGCGAACACGGTTATAGCGAACTTCCGGTTATAAGGAACAAACTTTGTTGGCCCGAATTTTGCCCTTCTTTATTTAATGTAAAAAATTACGGTTACAGCGAACACGGTTATAAGGAATTATCGCTTATAAGGAACTCATTTTTTAGTCCCAATGCCATAAAAAGTACAGAAAATTACACTTTTATAACGAACTTCAAAATATCAGCTATCCGTAAACAGATCATGCATTTTCTACTTTCGTTCTCATCGGCACAGATTAAAACTTGGCCGAATGTAAAGGATATATAAGGAACAATAATGACGATGACAGTCAATCTTCCGAAGACGAGATCTGTTTAAACGATCTGTGTCAAAAAATGAAGGTATTGATTATTTGCACAAGATTAGGTCATACATGTACTTCGAGTCTAATGCACATGTTGAAGAAACATTTTTTTCAAAAGTTTATTGGATATTGAATTTAACCTGAAGAGGTGAAAACATTTCCAAACTAAAATTAGCGACTTTTGTGCATGATACTGTATCGTTAATAAATAACAACATTGCATATATGGTACATATCATATCATTATCTTATAGATATATTTATACATAAAAATTATATTAAAAAGAAACAACATTGCAATTATTTCTTTATTTCTTTATTGAATCAATATAAGGGAGACAACAATGACGAACCCAAGAGTTATTTCTCTTAATCAAATGCTCTTCTAAATGGAGGACGATGGTAAACAATAAGTTCGTTATATGTAAAACTGTTCGTTATAAAAACTTCTGATACAAGGAACTAATTCGCTGTATGCTTACAAGGAACTCCGGATATAAAGAACAGATTTTGAATGTCCCAATGAGTTCGTTATAAGCGGAGTTTACTGTATTACGAAGCAGAGAATACTTATTGTATCACTTTTAAATCTAATAGGCTTTCTATGCTAGTTTTAATTAATCTATTTTATGATTAATTAAAAAATTAATTAATCTCTTGTTACACCCCTTACATGTTCCGCCATTTATGACATTTCCTGTCTTATCTTGGTTTGCTTTAACGATGGTCTTGCATGACTAGATGTTCCCGATGGCAGTTAACGTCATCCTGCCTTGTTAAAATCTTATATCATAGTGAAAAAAATATTCAATTGTTATTTTGTCAAATGATTTACACTGTTTTACCGGCTATATTCAGTTCTTCACTGTATCCTTATCAATCATACTTTTGTTTCTGCATAATGTACACATATTTGTCATTGATGTTACACCATAGATATCTCATTTTGTGTATTTTAATGTTACTCATTTCATTAAAAAAGCTTATAATAAACATTCTTGTCTGCTAGTCCGGTGTATAGATATGTTAGGTTTGATATGACAATACAAGTTAATATTTCAATTTCCTAGGCTAAAAAGTCCATCGGGACAAACATAGCATAATATAATGACAGACAGTGACATGTAACAAAATATTCTATTGAGACATGTATTTTTTTATTGGGTTTTACGTCACACCGACACAGTATAGGTCATTTGGCGACGTTCAAGCTTTACTGGTGGAGGAAGACCTCAGGTGCCCTTCCGTGCATTATTTCAGGCACCTGAGTAGAACCACCGACGTTCCGTAAGCTAGCTGGATAGTTTTCTCACATGAAAGAATCCAAAGTCCCTGTCGGGATTCAAACCCACAGCGGTGAGGGGCAAGTGGTTTGAAGTCAACGACCTTAACCACTCGGCCACG
Source organism: Ruditapes philippinarum (assembly GCF_026571515.1). NCBI lineage: Eukaryota > Metazoa > Mollusca > Bivalvia > Venerida > Veneridae > Ruditapes > Ruditapes philippinarum. The sequence goes on along the minus strand of NW_026852739.1, from coordinate 426,978 downwards.
GACGCCCCAAGACATGTATGTATATTAAAATGAAGGGAGAAGGTCGCGTGGCATAATTGTTAGTAACTACATTGCATAGAAACAAGCAACATTATACATTAAAGAGAAGTGTCATATACTGTCTGTTGTAATAGAAAGGCACAATATGACATATACTTTGTAGAATAATTTATTTCTGCCTATCACTAGCCTATATCGAAACTAAAAATAAAGGTCAATCAAACGCAATCATGATAATATAACTGGCATAAAATTACAATACCACAATATTATCAATAAAAATCAACATCATAATAATAGTAAAAAAAAAAAACAAATCGAGATACGGATAGCTAAATGAAGGATGGTGCTTCCCATATATTTTTGTGATGTTAATTTATCTTAACATATCTAGATACTATTAACCAACAAAGCATGTTCAATATTTATTTATAGCAAATCTGTATGCGTTACAAATGCATCAAAGATTTTTTTCTTAGCTTTCTAATCAAATTTTGGCTTTCTTAATAATTTGATAAGTTTCAGAACTTATAATTATATATTATGTCTTCTCTAGCACTTTGAGGGTAGGTAGTTTTGTTTAAACCCATTGTACGTATCACATTCTACAACGTTAACAAAATGGTATTCGTCCTCTAGGACAGTACAAAAATGACACAAAATCTTGCTCTTACATGACCAGTTTCCACAAGTAATCTATGGAATGATACTCCTAATCTTATAATTTCGTGACCGATTTTCTTATTTGTAAAATAATCTCAACAAGATTGAAATCTAAATTGAAATATTTGTATAAAACAGAGTTATACACCATAGTTCTGTACAAACATGATCATGTTACTTTTGGTTACCTTTGATAACAATGTATCTGTTTTTTGTTGTTTTGTTGTGTGTGTGTGTGTTTTATTTATTTTTTCAACACTTTGTTGAAGCCAATTTCATAAAAACCAAGAGAATACATTACATGTACATTGGTTTATTTGGTCATTAAAAAGTATTTTGTATACCAGAGAAACATATTTATTACCATAAAAGTGTTGTTGTTTTATCAAATATTATAAAGATTTAAAGTTTAAAGATATTTACAAAGTGATTTATACGGGTATTTTAATGTAGAAACCTTATTTATAGCATTTGAAAGAATGCCGGACTGTCTGCCTAGTAATCAGCGTAACATTTTTTTATTTAACTCACTGCAGGGTTGGAGTGGTACTTCCAAACGTTGCAGATAGTATGGCCACAAGCAAATAAATGTCGCATTTTTCAGCGATACTTAAGTTTTCATTCATATTCATTCATATTCATATAAAACGGTGACGTCATTTAAGCGCCTTGTCCGATATATACCATAATACGGGGTTTAATTTGTGCTCAAACACTTTTTTTTAAATGTCACTCATTTTATTTTCTAATTATGTTTAAGATTATTATTTCAAATAATTGAGCAATCATACTAAAATGATCATTTTTCTTTTTTTTCAACGTTCGTATAATATAGTTTTCACGATATGTTATCAATCTTCAGTTTTTTTAGTAGTTGTTTTTCCAGAACAGCAAACTCCCATAGCACCTAATATAAGTAAGAGATACATAACTATTTAATTAATCAATTTATAAATTTAACATTTGATGCCTGAAATGTATCACAGTCTAGAATGCAAGACACGTTGTTCTCAGAGATAAACGTGTTAAGTGCGCTGTGGTGGACTTCTAATTTATTTTTACTCTCTGATATAAGAAATTCATTTTTAAGCTGATTTCTAATATAAATCAATAGACATGGTGTTTGTTGTGCTTTTACTCAAATCTGCAGTCACACGAATATGATGCACCTTTTGATAATTCTTCTACATTTTATATCCATTTTAGTGACATGTCAGGGCCTTGCTGATATCGGCCATACAGAGTCACAGACGTACATCAGTTTCAACAAGGGGGCCAAACAACTTGTAAAGATATTCTGTGAGTTTATCAGTGAAGAAAAACGCGGGTACACTTTTATTTTCCCAGACTCCTTAACCTCAACCGTCAAGATTAATGAATACTTAAACCGAAACGACCATGTGATGCTACGTTTCATTATGGCTGAAAAACAACATGAATCGAAAATTAAATTTCTTTCGAATTATCGAGATACATATAATATTTCATTTTTTAATAGTGAAAATCCAGATTTTTCAGGCCCTTCAGATAATGTCACAAAGCCGTATCTGTTTTTTGGGTTTATTCCAATAAGCATTGGATATCATGAGAATCTTACGAAAGGATACACATGCAATGAACAAGACTATGATTTTGTCAATTGTGATAATAACACGAACAATTATTTTGCTATTTACCAATCGAAAAATGCGCAACAACGTTGTTACGAAGAAGACCAAAAAAACATTAGAGACGGATGGAAAATTTGCGCTGTAAAATCATCTAGACATATACCTAAGGATGTTTTCTTCAACTCTTACGAGATCGGCATGGGGGGATGTGGTTGCATTCAACGTAACTGTGAGGATGATATTCATCATTTTGCTCTTGGACTCCCTTTTGAATACTGACCATGTGTCTGATTCCTGATAATTTAACTCTACATCATATTAAAAAGAAGAGACACAAGATGATAGAAACATTTATTTTTTTTTATTTCAATTTTGTGACAAATAACAATAATTTTAAAAGCATATATCGGCAAGTAGCGAAATATACTTCCTGGATGCGCCGTCAGGGCTGTCGAACACACTATTGTGTGGCTTTCGTGACCGCCTTCGAGAACGAGGATTTAAAACAGTTATATAAGCAGTATTATAAACTTATGATAAAAACTGTAAATTAATTGCAAAAATAGTATAGCTTTTTAGAAATGCATACATGTTAAAAGTAGGCGAACAATGATGCATCAGTATATTGTTACTCATTTGGAAATTTCATTTTGCCTTTCTTATCTCAGATTGAATAAAACACGATTATCATGTTGATCGCCTGCCTCTCACGTATACAGTGTTTTAGGACAACTTACAAAACATTTACGAAAATCGCACATTCGTATTCAAATAAAAATGACATAATACATATTTAGTGATATATTAATCATTACAACAGATGATTAATGAATTTTATAATCACAATTTCTTATACATCTAAAATGATCCATTCCAATACATATTAATTGAGGAAATGCATGTCAAAATAATTGAGTACCAAATCGTTTTAAATCCCTTCTTATACGCGGATAGTCCGAATCGCGAGGGTTGAAGCGTTCTAAGATAACATATATGACTTTAATAAGTTAAATAGAGATCGCATGAAAATTATAAAAAATATATGTCTGATTCTAATATGTGTGAGAAAAGTCATCAAACTATGTCGCCTTCACACAAATCACGCGATGTTGGTCTTATCACTTGATTGTGTCAAGCGAATACTCCAAAGAAATAGTTGAACAATTGTTTCTTTTGTAATAAACGGCGACATAATCACTTAAGCTGTCTGCTGTCAAGTCTGTCGGTATGATTGAAAAAAGTTTCATTTTTGTTGTAGAATCGAAATTATTAATTACTTTAATGATTTCTCTTTCGAAAGCAGCCATTGTTTTGGAAATAAATGGTGCAATATTAAAATTAGTATAAATAAAATATTTTTTATTTTAGTTCACATATAACACCTTACGGTCTTGAAACATTAGCAAAATTGTGTAAGTTTTTTAAAATGAATATCAAAATTTAAATAATTAATATCGTCAGAAATCTTGACGAAAATGTTGTGATGGCAGATATCTTATCCTGTACTTGGATATTACTGCGTGGGAGATTGAAAAAAGGCGGACGAGATATTTGGGAATACTCGGAATACTTTGATGATAGGTTGACTCATTCGTTTCTAGTAAACTGTGCAAAATCACATGTATGTACTTATAATATGGCATATCTTGTTTATATGTAAAAACACTTTATGCTTGTTATTAAATCTTAAGGGCTTTCAGCGTCGTAGGTAGCATCTTTTTTCATGTTATCATGGTATGGAATCGGTCACGACTTTGATGCTACTGAATGTTATACTATGACCCTACTTCCGGCTCTTAAGCATTCAAGACCGTACATCTTCGTCCATATATAACACATTATCGATCCACCTTACCGGCTTTCCTGGGTCACAAATCAGTAATAATCATATTCTCCGCAAGTAACCGACTATTATTTAATCCCGTATGATTTCTGATCCGCGGTGAGAGACAAAAACCATCAGACCCAGTGTCAGAGGTCAGTTGTCAAGAAAAATATACGCCCTTGTCCGAGGATTGGACAAGCGAACTCTTGCTTACTAGTTCGATGCTCTCCCTTTTGAGTTTAGTGGTCGGCGCACTAGTATTAGTATCAGCCGTGTACAAAACGGTATCAATAAAACACTTTTGCATTTGACTTAACTGGTAGATCTCGTTCGTTATGGATACTAAGCTATAAGTAGTGAACCAGATAAGTAGAAAGAGTTTTGTTTTGTTTTATTTTCTTTATAACAGTTTATAAATAATTATTAGAACAACTTCTGTCTGTAACGAATAATATCTTACAGATAAATGCTTCAGTTACAATAAAATGACTAAGTTCTTGTTAAGGAAATATGGTTCGAATTATTGATGCATTGAAAATGTTTCTGTTGTTCGTCCACGCGATTTGATTTAATATGTTTTATGTGTCACGATGTTCTTTTGTTTAAGTTACATGGTATTATGTGATTTATGGAAGTGGAAATATTAATTCGTAAACTTGCTTTCATCAAAAATCAAGGTGCATCTGCTTGTGTAAAAATAACGGATAAATGAAGTACCATGCATGTATAAGCTTATTTTTAATGATTTAATTCACTTATCACTTGTGTATGCTAGAGGGTAAGTATACATGTATGCGTGTACGTGTGATGTACTCATGAAATTGATAGCCTTTGCCATTAATTTTGCATATTATTTCCGTTATATTGCATGTTGTATATGTAACTATATGCCTTTTGATGTTGATTAAGCCGTTATTATGTTACTTTAAATGACATATTGGCTAGAGATTGCTAGATGTAGATAGAAGAACTATTTGTATCCGATGAGATTTGCGTTAGATTTAATTTTGCAGTGTTTTTATTTCTGTAAAAAAAGTAATACACTGCGACACGTTAGACATCATTGAGTTTCCTAGGTTTTTATTATGTTCATTCATAAAACTCAAAAATGAACCGCTTTCAAAGGTTTTACATGAAAATCATCCATTTTGTGAAAAAATAATATGTCGTTAGAATCAAGCAGTGTAACTTTTTATAACATCTAATTTAAATAATAGTTTTCAATGTTTAAACAATTAATTTATTGTGTATAGATTAAAGGTTATTAGTACGTATTTATAGAATTAAATTGGTTAGGCCTGGCTCAACCGCGCGACAAACTTAGTTTTGTAAATACGTACTAATAAATTTTAACCACCATAGTGTTTTAAATAATTTTCATAACCAGTCGATTTACTAGACTGATTAACAGTTTGCCGATCTACCAAAGTAAATGTCTTACGATTCATTTGAAATACTTATCTTATTGGACAAAAAATTATTTCTTATCATTAGTTAGGTCATTGAACTAGAATATTATTATAACATATTTACAAATATTATTTAGTAAGAATGACAATTTATAAATATTTTGATCAAATAAAGATTAGAACTAATTTGCTAAAACTGAAATCTTTTTTCCTAAAACACATGTAAACATACGATACATTTCAAGACCACGTATAATTGTTTACAATTTCGTATACATCTGTACGTACCTTGAAGACATGTTATAGTTGTTTTTCATTAAATATAATTCTATTTGTTAATTTACACACATAAATTTATATGTAAATTGTTAATTGTGTATGTTTATATTGTAAATAGTCATGGTATATTGTGAGTCTATACGTGTTACAAATGTATGTATAAAGAGGTGATCAGATGACAAGATATATAGCTTATTTCGTTAGTTATGATTATCGAATGTAGTATAATATATTTACAAGATCATTTATTTTTTCAAACATAAAAATATTTATAATTAGTGGTTGTGCTTAAAGAGTGCATAAATATATGATTGTACAATTGTAATTTCATACTATTTTAAGATTGTAAGATAGATGCAGTGCTTACAAGTAAAGAAGGGACCCTACTTAGTTATTTTGACATAAAGAGAGTAAAATTTATTTTCAATATTTCTGATTTATTTGTTGTACATTGGAACCAATAAGTTGTGAGCAAAATTTCAGATCGTTTGTTTTTACCATAGTCCATTTCAAGTGTCAAATGTTCAAAAGTGAAAAGCGTTTAAACTTAAATAGGCCTACACACAAAGAGAAGTCGATACAATTTAAACCTAAGTATGTTTTCCTTTTTATCTGTCGCATATTTAAACAAAAAAAGTACACCTTTTAATTTTTGCAACAAACACAATCAAATGTTATACGTTTAGTCTCTTGGACCCAAGTGGAACTTCTTTAGGTGAACAAATGTATATTGTTTTTTTTTTCTGAATTAGGAAAGCAATAAGCGGGTATGTTTTAATTACTATTAATTATTATTACATGTTACAGTTATAAGTATTTGTTATTCAATATTGTTATTGTAAATCTGTTTTAGTTAATTATAGTGTGATTCAAATCATTTATAGATGTTTTTATAATTATACTTCAGTATAAATGTGTACACAAATACAAAAAATGTTTTCTCCACAATTCTTGAATTCTCTACTTACAATCTTATTTCAGAAGAAAGTGTGATTCCTTGCAAAGTAATTAACCTTTAAACAGTACTTCATTAATGACTAATTGAAATAAACGATACATGAAGAGAGTGGTTGTAGTTTAGGGAAAAAGTGTTTTGTTGTTGTTGTTGTTGTTGTTATTATTATTCGTAGTCCTTAATCGTTGGTAAGATTGTTATTAACTCATATACATTGATATAGATTTATAAACAAGCCACATTTTTGAAATAAGCATAACATATCTTAGTATGTGGTATTTGTTTTAACAATGTTTTGTTTCATTACTAGCTTGTTTCATTCATTAATTATAAGGTGATATGACAACTCTTTATGTTGTATTTAATTAAAGGATATTATAGGTAAACGAAAGAGAGTGTAACGTTTTTGTAGATATTGATATATTCTTTACAAAATAATGTATCAATTTCAAAAAAGTAATATTGTACAGATTGAAACTGTTGAGCAAAATAATTGCACTAGTTGTAAATAATTCACTTATAACATATAGAGTATTGATAACATGAAACGAAACATTGATATCTATATATTCGATACATATGTGTAAATCAAAAAGTATTTAAATAGGAATATTCTGTAATCATAACGAGAAAGTTAGGTTAGGGACAAAACTTTAATCAAAATAGCTGTTTTAGAAAATAAGTGTCTCACTTTTTCCTTCTCGGTTTTGTGTATGTAACCTTATCATTTTTGTTGTTTTTAGATATATGTTATAATAGTATGCTCAATGTCTTTTTTAATGTAACGAATAATTTTTAGAAGTATTAAAAGATAATTGACAATATTTAGGACTCACCTTTTTGGGGGTATTAAGTTGCAATACTCGTTCCATTAAAGGCATATTATGCAGCAAAAAATAATAAATATTTCCATTTTTAGAAAGGGTAAAACCTTGAATATAATGGTTTAAGAAGTTTCAGTGGCTTACCACACGGACAAGCAAGATTGAAAATGTAAACAAAGAAATATTTTGACTTCCATACAAAATACTAAATCACTATATCTACTAATTTCCAAAAGGCAACAGAAGCAAAATATGGGTATGCCAATTGTCCAATGAATACCATTTTGAAAATTATAACAGAACAGGAAAATAAAAAAGTTTTTAAGGACATTATATAAAAACATTTCTGAAGCATAATGGGCCTCTAAGATAACTATAGCTTTATTAAATACTATTAAATAAGATATTGAGAAATATAGATGAAATAGAATGCGTTTTTCTTTTAGATTTTCCTTATTTTCACTGAAAAAAAAAAAATATTTTTCACTACAGTGAAACATATTTTCCGTATTTCAACTGGTGTCTTACTTGACTACTTTCTTCTTAATCCAGCCAAAACACAAAATTAAACGTGAAAAAGAAAAGAGGTATAATTAACATCTTTTTCTATAAAAACCGGATTTTTTTCATCTTGCGATATGAACATTTTCATATTTCTCTCATGGCTACTACCAGTTGTGAATTATTTTTCATACCAATCGATGAATGTAAGTCCTGTTTTTATAAAACAAAATGAAAAACCATTTTATATTGTCATTCACATGCAAGCTTTGAAAAATATTGTATTTATCGTTTGTAAGTTAATCGCTTTTAATGTTGGACAATTTTTGTAACTGTTTCTTTTTTAAAAATATAATATAAATTTTGACTTTCTTAAGGCCTCACTTGTGGCATTATGAAGATGTTGTGAAGTAAATGATTGTTGTGTGGTCCACTGTGTTTTAAGCTAATTATGTTTTAGTTTTTAAAGACAAAGTTTTCAGTCTCTATGATGCGTCCCTTCGCCTTCGTATGTTGCTCGTCGTTATCCACAATTTCTGTTAAACACCATCTCCTTTATTATATGGTCGATTTTTACAATAATACAAATGATAAATTCGAAAAGTTATGTTAATAGTTCTAATTACCTGTTTAGAGACGTAACAATAGACTTACAAAATATACTTTAGTGGAAATTACATTGTCAAGAGCTTAGATATGTATCTATTTACAATTTCTAGAAACATGTTTCCGGGGTAAACTTTATTCCTGCACTTGGGGTCACCAAATTAAAATAAATTATTTGTCAAGATTTGTTTCACTTAAGAGATTTTTATTAACATTTCAAGCTGTACTTGACAATTACTATGATAATTATGGACTTGCTACAGTGTTAGATTTGCTGCGGTATTTGAGTTACTGCACAATTTTGACTTGCTGTAATATTAGACATGCCGAATGTTTGGACAGGCTGCAGTATTAAACTTGCTATTGAACTTGCTTCACTGGAAAGCATTTGGTTTTCTAGACTTGTATGTTATTAGATTACTTCCATTGGCCGTCTAGTCGCTTAAAAAGAAAACGTACTGCAAAATAAGGTTTTTGAGGTTTTGTAATCATTTTTTTTGTCTCAAATTTTCCTTATTTTCCATGTCCATGTTCATCTCATATAAATACACACGCGCTGACCGGATAGAACATCAACATTGTGGCGTCATTTAGAAACCAAAGATGTAGGATGTTTGTGGGGGGTGGAGGGGTATTAAATGTCTATTTTGATACTTGTGTAGGAAGCTTATTTAAACAATATTGTGTGAAGATATATGACAGTGAGCTTACTTGAATTACGATCCTGTTGTAAAAATGGCCCATCTCAATACCGAAATAATTATACACCTGCATATTCTGCATTTTATTCAGTAGGGGATAGCATTTCTGTCACGTAGCATTCGTTTGCATAAAGTTAAAATCATTAAGTTTGAAACATTCTGGGGAGGAACGCTACAGCTTGAAAACAATTTGCCGAATTTGTCCTTGCACAAATATATTTTATGTTGTTTTGTAAACAGTGAAATAAAAATGAAATTTACGCTTATGTTTTGGTTTTCAGTTTTTATGTCTAATATTTTCAATATTTTAATTATCATTCCTTCTACAATCATACGTAATGATGTTACGAAAGATGTGATAAAGATGTAAGACAGGATATATGATACTTTATACACAGCTGTTTGCATATATAACCCGAGCGCGGATAGTCGTATGCTAATTCAAACTATAATGCAGCTTCAAAGAGATTTTGTATCCAATTTTTGTACCGTTTGAAGATATTTGATCTCATCTGCCCTCCGGAAAGAACAAAATACGTACTTCGGAAACAACTAAATGTGTATGATGTATAACAATTTGGAGAAAAGTGATCTCTCGGAAGCTTTTATCACAGCAACATTACATTGAAAATTGCAGACTCGGTTTAATTGAGTCTGTACACGAAGGGTTATGAAAGTGCAACATCCCTCACTCCCCGTAGCACCGACTTGAGTGGTACCTAATTATTAACACTTAAATGGACTTGAATCAATGATCACGAAGTCCCAGCCAGTAAATATAACCACAATTTGTAGCATTTATTTTAAGTTTAGTTACCAATTCAGCCAGTTAATGTCGGACAGCATATTGAATATCTAGATTGAATATTATTTTACCAGATCCTTTCACATTATGTAATGTGTATTTTATTTAATGCAATTTCTTGAATGCTCTATAAAAAAGGAAACCAAAGCTCGTAATAATTCTGACACATGTCACTTTCCTCTATCGCTCCCTTTTGTTTTAGTCGAATGCAGTCTGGCATACCAATAAAAGTTTTCTGTTGATGGATGTAAAACAAAATTAGCAAAATGAATATTTTAAATGTCGATATTGTATTTTGATCCTTTCCATTAACAATGTTTTGTACATTCAATTGTAAAGTAATGACAGTTCTGTTCACTGAATATTTAATGGTTTACAAATTGATTTAGATGAACTAACGAACAATTTTCTTTTTCAGAAAAACGGGTACCCCAGAGAGGATATATTATTGACATTGATTTTAAAAATGAATCTGCAATCACGTACAATCAATAATATTTTTCGCAAAAGGTATTCTAATTATATAATTGTAAAATGTCCTTTATCAATGTAAATTAATTTCAACTATAAACAGACCAATAACACATGAGACCACGAAAGGGGAAAATAAAAAAGGTGTTAAGATTTGTTAGACAGACTATTATTTATGTTGCGCGAAAATATGCTCCTATCAACGAAGCTTTTTGTTAAGTAAGAAACAAAAAATCGCATTTTATGTTAAAGATAATATGTCCAATTTTTCTTTTCACCCAGTAACGGAAAGTTCATAAACAAAGTCTTCCTTCCGTTAACAAATGAACTTTTTACTACGTGTTTTAAAGTTTGGCGCACTAACCCGTTTCATGGGAAAATAGTACTTGCATCAAACTTTGTGAACCTTTCGAGCGTAGCATGCCCGCATAGCTCAAGACTTATAATCTCGACATTGTTGTTTCGATTCTCGGCAACTAAAATTACTTATCAGTCTTTCGGATGAGACTTTAAATATGGGTGCATAAACTCTTGGCACGTTAAAGAACCAGGAGAACCTTCTAGAATTGGGGTATCTTTCTGTATCTGTAATTGCACTATCCTCTAAAATATAAAATGACTAACACTCTTCTGACTCTTCTGGAAGACTCGCCCATGTGGGCAACACTCGACAATCTGTTTACACTCGGGGGCTACACCCCTCGTACATTTCAGATAGCCTCGTACTTCAATGCTCTTTCTATTACATATAAAATCTCGGCTAAGTAATTTGATAAATAGCTATTTAAATTCAATGAAATGTTTTCTTTATTTTAGCAGCGTAAAACGTTGTAATAAGTTAGTTTAATATATCAACTAAATAAAGGCTATGTTTTGTGTTCAACATAGTGCAGCTCTTTATTCTGTATTGATCACGGTTTAATCATTATTTATACATTTTACAATGGGTTCAATTTGTATTTTAATGAAAGATTATTTATTTATATTTGTTATTTCATAGTCAGTACCTTACCGTGAAGTTTAGTGAATGAAATATTCATTGGTCTCCAAACTGTTTAAAGCCAACGTGTAGCCCCGTACATATTCTCAGAGTTGTAAACTTCATTTAAGTGAGCATGCACTTTTATCATTTATGATTCCATTGCTTCAGGCGGACTCCATTGGAGGTTTTTGCCATGACTAGACTGATTTTTTCAGAGTTTTGTGTATCAATTGATGAAGACATAAACCAATAACGTGTGTGCAAATTTTCAGCTGCTCATTCCTTCACCCCTTTTTATCAGGAATAATAATTTTTATAGTGAAACACTTTCCTAGAATCGCACAAAAAACGAATTTTTATCCAATGACCGTATCCTTTGTTAGCCATTGCAGATTTTCCGTTTAAAGTGCTTTACTTGCTATTTGTAAGATTTTATTTTTTTTTTATATTTTTACAGCCTTTGACCTCAGTAAAGTTCCTTTTATTTTTAAGATCCCCCGTTTTCAGAATATTTAACTATAGACATATAGCAAAATAGTGTTATTATTGTGTTGCAGCTGCGATACATCAACCTAGTGTTGTTAGTTTTGTTTATACTATTAGTGATGAGGGCTTAAGCATTTCAATTGTAGCAAATAACATTGAAGGACAAGTTTCGACTTACTTTTATTTGATTATATCATTACCATTGAACTTGCCTTCGAGCGAAAAAAGAGCAATATAATTATATTAAAACGCCTATATTATATTGATTATTGAAGTAATGTACAAGAGACAGCTAGTCAGAGTGTTTTGTTGAGGTCTGACGCTGAACATGAACCTTCGGTAAACAGAGTGTAACCTTAAATATGTTTTAATAACAAAAAATATGTATCATTTTCTTTAAAGATTGACAAACAATTTATGAAAGACGGGATTCTTACATGAATTGAAATATTCTACAATAAAAATAATAAATCAAATCATATTTCTAATAACAGCCGCTTTGATAAACATGAATTAGTTTCGGAAATGTATGACATTATGAGGAACAAATAATACTAATGTGTAATAAAGAAAGTATATGAAAATTACTTAAAAGCATTCGTTTTTTTTTTTTTTCGTTTTTTTTTTCGTTTTTTTTTTTTTTTGCTGACAGCTTTTGTATGTGTTTTACATTCAAAATGAAACGTTGGGTTTCTAATAATCTGTTGATTACTCTTGCATATGTGCTGATAACGATTGCTTTGGAAAACGTAAAGTTTAATACAATGTTGCAAGGTAAAATATTACATATCATTCCGGATATAAGTTTTTATGATTGCTTGACATTTTGTGATCGACGAGCGGCTTGTGGGTCTGTAAATTACGTGCAGAAGCTACATCTTTGTTATCTCAACACTGTGGGGCAATCTGTTGAATTAACAATGCGCATAGGAGTTTTGTTCCGTCAAAAAGATGGTCAATCGGTAGGTAACAATTTTACTTACAAGTTCTGTTGCGTTTAAATGTTTGCCCGAATAGTTAAATAGGGTAAACTCAAGTAGGGATTGATACGATCCCCTGGCGAGGCGACAATAAACAGCGGACATTGAGTCATATGTCTTTCACAACCGGTCCAGAAATTATATTGGATAAGTAGTCTGTAACTTGCAGAGATAATTGTAATTAGTGAACAGTCGTTAGGGTTGACCGACTACAATGATACGACACAACATTTGTTGAAATCGGTATGATTAACTGACAGACTGAGCGAGTTTCAAGTACCTGTTTTCTTAAACTGCATCACAAACAGTTTTATCAGTCTGGGCGGATACTTTGAATTAAATTATTCAATTATTTTAGAACTGAAAACAAAAGAAAATATATAAATAATAATAACAATGTTTAAAATGAAGATAACAATTGAAAATGATTTCAGTAGATTGTGCCGGTATCATTTTTTTCTCACTCTCACTTCTTCTAAGGGAAGCCAAGATAATTTTTGTTCATTTGTTTTTCTAGTTTGAAAAATAGAGTGAAATAAGAATCCCTAAAGAAAGCCTTACGCGCCACAATTGAAAATGTTGCAGGCTCGGTTTGATTGAGCCTGTTCATGGACGGTACTGGAAAGTGCAAGTTACCGTCCGATGTAATCCGATTTTGAAACATTTTTGGAATTATCATGACGGTCGATCAATCTAACAATCTTTTCCGGATAACTGGCCAGTCATTACCAGTTTCCCCACAAATGACCGGCTATTTAACCCACATGATTTCTTAATCAGTCAGAGACAAATGACCAATATGATCAATAATCACTGACAAATTACGCCAGGCTTCATTATCGAACCAGCGATTTCTAAGTATAGTAATAAACGTTATCACCAGTATTTTATCAAACATTTAATCATTTATCTTCAGTGCTTGTTTGACACGACTTTCACACCTAATGCCATTGTTTACCATTTATTTTACCAGCATTTTTTTCAATTTTAAACTGATCTCCTTTCCTAACTCTTCTTTGCATCCCCTGCGAATTTTAACCTATTTTCGTACAGACAAAGAATTATTCCCTTCCGTTCCGACGAGGTTCTCTCTTAAACCTTTTACTAGAGCAAATAAAGTATTAAAAAGTACTTTAAATTTATTTGAACGTATATAGGTATTTGACATTAGATTATTGATACATTAAATTAAGTACTCGGCAATAAAGCACTGCATTACTGTTTCCTTATAATGTAATTCGTTTAATATGACTTTTATTCGCTTAGCGTTCTTTATTTTTATTACTATCAAGTATAAATAATCAGTTACTACTGTATGAACTTACATGCGAAATCTGATGTGAATGACATCATTTAAAGACAATGTTAGAATCACTGAAGACAGGAATTATATGTCATTCTAATAAGATATGTTTTCTATCATTAAATAATATTATCCGTTTTTATATCATTAGTTGAAATGAAAACATAACAAACTCTTATGGTTAAACTTTAATTAACTTTAAATGGAATCTATATATCTTTGTAAGAAGATATATTTTCCCAGGCTTTGTCTTATTCAATCTTACTTCAGATATTTACAACTTACCAATCAAATCATCCGTTATGGCATAATACAAGTCAATGGTTCTTCGTACGAAAATGATTAATCGGGAGCATTAATTACCTCACTCCCCCTTAAACCGGCTTGATCAGTACTCAATTTTTCTCACTTAAAAGTCCTGGAATCATTGTCCGCGAAAGACCAGAAAAGAATTTTACAACATTGAGTGAAATATGGGGCAAATTTGTACAACTGCCACACGGCATCTGACACCTGCTGTTGTAATAATATAATTATACCAAGAAGTATCTTAAAAAAGGATACTCGGCCGAGGTAAAACTTGTTAATCTGCATATGTTAGTTCTTATTTGTCCATGCAAAATCATATAGAAAAGTAAACATAGCTTGCATAACGATGACATAATATATTGTACGGTTATTAATCTTGAAAAAATGGAACGCTTTAACATGTGTGTTTTTCTAAACAAACCTATCGTGTTTCGGTAAGTGAACTCAATTTCTAACACCAACATCTACGATTAATATGCAAAAATATATGAACATTATAAATATCATATCAAATGAACATATCAATAATCATATAATATACACTTATTGAACGTTCTGATAACATTCTAGTTATTTTGGACACAATTTAAAACCCAGATCTTGTGTTAGATCTGTAAGTTCTTAAGTAAGATAAACTGTTTGCTAAAATGTAATGAGATCTGATACAGTGTAATATGTTTTATGGGGGAAGTATTGTTAAACAGAACTTAAATATCTGAGCAATCTAACTAGAAAGTGAAAGAACTATCTTGTGTATATTATTTGAGAACTATCCTGTACATTTTTTTACAATTGCAAGAACTATCCTTTACATTTGAGTTGAGAACTACCTTGGAATGATAGAACTACCTTAGAATGACAAAACCTATTCTTTATGTTGTATTTTAGAACGGCAAATGAGTTGCCAAGATTTCTTATTTTTGACCGAAGGCCTTCTGATTTCACCTTGACTTCCGCAAAAATTAACAAGATGAATATCAACAGAATTTTGATTGGTCACTTTAACACTAATAGCCTGTTTGATTGATACTTTAGAAGAGCTTCTTTTATAGGTAGAGGTATGTTCGATTGCGCGATGGCAAGAAGTGTTGGAAAAAGATATAAGTCAGAATAAATATAAAAACACAATAATGATATTTTCTAGATGTTTCTTACAGCTTTTTGAATAAATATATGAAATTAATTGTGACAGATCGCCTTTTTGATACTTTTGCGTTCGATTGGGTTTCTCTTCTAAGCTGTTCTAGTCATTATATTCTTTTCTCGAACCGGGCGAAAGAAGATTGAAACAAACTTTCGACTAATGTACAGTTGCAAACTTCTCCGTGGAGTTAATGTACAGTATCTATAAAATCTTTGTTTTATTATAAATTCCGATTCAAATCAAATTCCGTTTTGATAAAAATAACAAAAATAAGAAATATTTTTAATCTAAGATGACAACTAATGGAGATAAACATTGCGGGTAAAAATGAACTGAAATAAAACTATTGAGGACGAAAAAATGTTCTGTTTGCGGTAAGCATGGTTAGTAGTAGCTTATCCTATGCATGTTTACAAATTTGACTTCGGCCGAGTATCTTTTGAAAGATACTTCTTGTTTTTAAATTTTGACCTGATCAATGAAAACTCTTCTTATATTCAGTTTTTCTCTGTAAATTTTACAGCAAGTCAAACTGATTTTAGACCGGCCTTTGATAGGACAAAAATGAGCAAGATTGATCAAAACCTTTATTCAAAGTTCCTCATTTAAAAAGCATGGTCGGTTAAAAATATTTTTTTCAATACGATGACAACCTATTAGTAAATGTATTTTAAAAATGTAAAAGTCATCAAACAAATTGCTTTGTTCTTGTATTTTGCTACAAAAGAAAGAATACATTTTCTCACATCAGACTAGAATATCAGTTTAAATTGATTTTGTATCATAAATTATGTGTAAAATATTGTGAGTATGGTTCTGTTTTCTTGACAAAACACATATGTTTTACCTCACATGACTTAACATTATATGTAATATATAAAACTGTGTATTATACAATACACTTTTGAATTTAAATTTGAATTTTAACTGTCACATTTTTAAGCTTGCGTAATCAATTTGAATCAGATTAGGTTTATACTTTTACAGGACATTTTACAATGTGGTAAAGAAATCTGCCTCCGTGGATTAGTTTGTGATGCTACTTTTAAACAATGCAAAACTAAAGGTAAGATATAGACAAACAGTAATTAATTATTCACGAACAAATTTTTCTGTAAAATAGAAAATAAAATTACAATAAAATGAAAGAGAGTGGTATTAATTTATGACGAACAGAACTTATGTTTCCTTAAAGAGTGTTAACTCCTGTCGTGGCAATTTTCCGGTCAGTATCCCCTGTTGTTCCTTTTTTCATCTTTTAAAACAACCTGGATTGAGAGTTAAAATGGAATGAGAGAAGCTAAGTTTCTTTAATTTACAAATCATTCACTTAAGATAGCTATTTCTATAAATCATATACTTCGTAAAACAATCCAAAATGTAAATGAATCGTTCCAAATCATACAAATCATAGAGCAATTATCCATTTGAAATACATACAATTTATCCAAAGTTTGGAATTTGTTCTTTGTTTCCCCTGCCAACTAAGTCAGAAATATGTCAAAACTTAAGGAACTACAAGTGTGTGTAGTTAAAGTGGTATGACGTCCATAATGTATGTTTTTTTTGTTATTTTGAAAAAGTGAAATTTTCGAATAATAACAGCCATTTTGATATTTTAATTTATTTCCGTAAACATATACAATGTAGTCCTATGCCGGAACAAACTGGCGTTGATGTTTTTGGAAACATGGTATCAGTTGGGAGCAAACAGTTATTACGTTGTCGGAATGGTTTCATACCAATAGACGTCAATGTGTTCTACATGAAAACTGTTTGTGGAGAGAATGGATGGACGAGGCAGCTTACATGTGTGCCTTGTAAGTATATGTATTTCCATGACAGGTAGTAAACACTTTTTATTGAAAGAGCCAGATTATTACCCGACATGAATTTCTTTGTTTTCCATATTCTATGTAGATAATCAATTATGTTTATGTAATGATAAACTAAAAATACATTGTACAGATAGAATGTGCTTGCTTCGAAGATAAGGTTATTGTTTGAGATGTAACCGTGATACGCTGTTAAAATACATTGGCTTCCCCATACATTTATCGTTGTTTTGAAATAAAGATAGTTGGAATCCAATCCCTAAAGAACGTTTAAAACGGTAAAAAATGAACGCAAAGGTTGCAGCTTTAATTGAGCCTGTTCATAGACGGTAGTGGATACTGCAAGCTACCGTCCACGTCCCATAGCACCGCCTTATGCAGAATTCAACATTTACACGATAAAACAAAGAGATTTTGAAATTAAGAAACATCTGCAGATTTGTTAAGCATTGTAATGACTTATTAAGTTTAATAATAGCTTAAGTTTTTCATTAAATTTTGCATTATTCAATCATATGTCATTTTTGTAAATATCATGATTAATGATATAAATATCTATGGCTTTTAAAACTAACTTTCCAAGTCATTCTAATTGTGCCATTGTTACCATAGCAAAAAGATAACAATGAAAACGGAACACATTTGTAATCATGTGATACCTCTTTAAGTTCGTTCGTGGATAGAGTACCTTATTTAAATTATTTGTTACTTTTTCCAATCTGCATATGGAAAATGTGTTTTGCTAATGGTAAAGGAAATAGTAGAATCTGTAAAAAGGTTCATGCGTTGGATATACGTAGAATCTTGTATTATACATACATGTACAATGTTAGTTGAATCTTGTTACATGTACATGTTTGTAGAATGTGGACATACTTAAGATAATAAACATTATTTCTTTTTTTCTCAAAAGTGCCTCTTTTAAAGAAATAGTTTCTCGAATCGCATAAGTGTGACCCTGCCATAGCTAATATTTATAAGTAAGTTTTGCTAGTTTTCACTGTTTTGTGTAACAATACCAATTCCGACAGGGGTCGTTATTGAATAGCAAAAATCTTACCTATAATTTCGATTATCTGGTATTTCTCACACAAAAAATCTTAGTAATATAAAAACTATTTTTATTCTTCTGAAATCAATTACAGTAAGCGTAATTCGTGGTCTTTTTCTCCATTATTCACTAACTTCTTCTTCAACATACCTTTTTACCATCGATTTCTTTTTATTACCTATTAAACTGATAAGTCATATCTTTATTTTTCTTTACTTTTCAGTGACCTGTAAAAGACTGGCTGACATCGGTATACAAACGTCACACTTATATAAAGCTTTTGATGAAGGAAGTCGGGAGGTAATCCTGATATTTTGTGAATTTACGAATGGAAGCAGAATCGGACACAGCTTTCTTTCACCAGCTACTCTGACTTCTCATGTCGATATAACTCCTCACTACAACCTTAAAGACCACGTCATGCTGCGTTATCTAAGAGATGGAATACAATATGAATCTAAAATCGAAGTTCTTCCGTTATATCGCAGTCAATTCAATGTTTCCGTGTTCAATAGCAAACACCCTGACTTTACATACCTTGAGGGTGTGCCAATACCGTACCTTTATTTAGGTTTCATACCGATATCCTTTGGCGACCATCATGGTATTCTTAAAGGTTATGCATGCAATGGAAAGAATTATACCTTCATAAATGGTGATACAAATCCTAACAATTTCTTCGTAATATATCATTCTGAGAACATTGCGATTATCACATTTCGACAAACAAATGTTCGAGACGGCTGGAAAGTTTGCTCAAAGTCGGTTGAACCGTCCCGTTTTATTCCAAACATGATGATGTTTAACTCTTATGATATAGGAATGGGCGGAGGTGGATGTCGGGTTCGTAATGATGACGAATCAATCAAAGGGATTACGTTTGGGTTACCTTTTGATTACTGATTAATCTAAGACTTCAAAAAATGAAAACTGTCCAGTCAGAAAACGTTGTCTTTGTGTACGTGTTTTTGTATGTATGTGTGTCTGTGCTAGAGTGCGTGTGTATATTTCTTCTTTCTTTTCCTATTATTCAATAATTGAACGTAAAATACTTATGCATATATTCGGTCGAAAACGTACAAAATTTATATATATTTAACAACTCTTTTGTCGTTTTGAAAACACTTTCGATCGTATTAATTCATTTGAATAATTTACCGTAAATTCCTTTTTTATGAAAATAACAATGTATTGCTTTAGATATACTTGCCATATCTTTCTAATCCTTTGAGATCATTGATGTCAGCGCTTTAGAGTGTTGCAAATTTAGTTCTGGTGAAGCGCTAGGGTCGTGTCGGATGTCGCAGATTCATTTTTCCTAATGTACAGACTTGGTCAAATCAAGTCTGCATTTTTCATGTAATTTATTGTGATTAAATAACCCTTTCCCCCATGAGCATATTGTGAAAAATGGCCATTTTCACTGAAAAGCCTCCTCTTATAAGTACAAACTGCTACGAAACTATGAAATATGCTTCAATACTAATCAAACTTGGCACAAATGTTGACTGGACCATTGCCTTTGTAACGACATGTGCAGTCTTAAATTTCCTGTTACCATGGCAACGAGGGGACATCTCAAAATTGCCAAAAATCACTATTTTGCCTCGATTTTTTCCATCAAAAATTATTTCAAAGTGCTGCAACTTCACAAGGGATTGAGATAGAGTCAAGGGCTTTTCAGCGTTGGTTACACGTTACCTTATGATTGACCTGGGGTCATTTTTAACCTCTCACAAGTCCAAAATCTTCTTGGCGATGAGGGGGACTCCGCCCCCCTTCAAACCCCCAAACAGAATGGGGCACATCCCCGTTCTGGCAACCCCCTGATGTATCTTTTGGATGGGGGCGGTGCCGAAAAAGTGCTCACTTTTTTTAGCAACATTTCTCAAACGAAAACATGTGTTTGGGGCCCAAATAGGACATTTTTCATAATTTCAGGCCTTAAAAAGGGGGGGGGGGTCGAAAGTTCATTGTTTCGAGTATATATGAGGTAAAGGGTTAATGATTCCAAAGCATCAATCATGTCCGGATTTTTACTCATACTTTCATATGTCCTTACTGCGCATGATAAAAAAAGGATATTTTGATATTTTCACATATTCTGGTAGTGTTACAGAGCCATTGTCTATGTATACAATAGAACGGACAAAATTAATATTAAACAAATATGGGAAGGTAACAAAATTTGGGAACTTATTACATCGAAAATTCAATAATATTAAAAAAGAAAATGAGGTGTATTACACTGTACTGTACTTATTTATTAAAAAAAAATTTGATTTATTTTAGTAATTGCTTTTATGCTCATACTTTTTACAAATGGTATGATTATCTTTATATAAAGTGTTTCATATAAACCGCAGGGCTAACGTGAATATATCGTGGCACATTATTGAATATAACCAGAAAAAAATTGAAATAAACCAAAAATATTGATTAGGAAATATTCTATCGAATTAAACATCATTTCTAAAACTATAAAAGTACCGTATAAGTACTTTTTTCTGCGGGAACTTTATTTCTGTTATTTCTGCGGTTTATAACGACACCGCAGATTTAAAAACCCCAGAAAATTAAGCATTCCGCTATGTCTAGTAGACATTGTCTACATGTATGTCGGAATATGTCAACTACCTGTTATGTATAATTACATTATCATGTACTGTAGATGGGAATTTTTCTTTATGTATCCGTCATGAAATAAAATATTAGAAAAAAAGTTACTTTACTTGTTCTTTTTGTATGATTTTCGCTCACCCTAAGCTTGGTTTATTTTAAAATAATACTATTAAAGTTTGAGGGGTGCAATAAACATACCCTTTTGTATTTGTACAATATATTGTGTCTACGTGCGATGTTACCATTGTTCATTTTTCACACTTCATATTTATACACATGCAGTGTTACACTTAAAAGTTTTCTGTTTGTATCGGTTAATTTTGTAAAAAAAAAAAATATCTTAATTAAAACGCAGAAATAAAAAGCATCAATGCGAGAATGATGACACCGCAGAAATAAGATACGCCGAAATTTAAAACCCCTTATTTTAACCAAAATCGCAGAATATTAAGCCCGCAGAAATAAGTACTTATACGGTATAAAAGGCAAAAAATCCTTAGAACTTCATTTTGTAACTATTGTGTTTAATCATTTTTACATTTAATGACATAGGGTGAGAAATAAAACATCTCAATAAACATATCGGCAGCGGAAATTTTCTCCAAATGAAAAGTATGACATTAATGGTTGCTCTTGTTTTGAATAGTTAAAAAAGCCGTCGGAGCGCGGTCTTAACGGGCATTCAACACTTGTCTGTAGTTTTGATGCGAGAAAAAAATGACCACACAGGCCGACGGCATTCGTGGACATCACATCAAAACTCCAAACCGGTGTTAATAAGCCGATAAACATCGCTCAGACCACATATATGAGCCGTGTTATGACAAAACCAACATAGTGGTTTTGCGACCAGCATGGATCTAGACCAGCCTGCGCGTCCGCGCAGTCTGATCAGGATCCATGCTGTTCGCTATCAGTTTTTCTACTTGCTATAGGGTTTATAAGCGAACAGCATGAATCCTGATCAGACTGCGCGGATGCGCAGGCTGGTCTTGATCCATGCTGGTCGCAAACCCACTATGTTGGTTTTGTCATGACACGGCTCAATTATTATAATTTTTTCACTTATCTGAAAAATAAAGAACATAAAAACAGTGACAACAATAGATCTAAAAATCTCGTTTTGTTAAAAAGATTACCCATATTTCTTAAACAACAACAACAACTGCAACAACAATACTTCAATCCCTACTTTTGCCATTGTTTAAGTCTGAAATATATTTCAATAAATATAGCCAAGTGCTTGCAATGCAAACTTGTCTACAGGGATATAACATTTTTTTGTCTCGAATTGCGTTGCATTTTACGGCACTAAAATGACATTTTTTATTTTAATCGGAATGAATTTTATATATTAATTCTTAAACCGTGGTATTTTAGAAAGAATATATAATATTTACTAAAATAAGTGCAAAAATATTAAAAAGTAAAACAGAACAATATAGAAAATCATAGTTTCAATAATGTTGAAATAGTTATAAATAAGAAGAAACAAACACTCGAACTTACAACACGTACGACATTTAGAAATTGCAGTTTACCCTATTGCGCTATAATGGTCAGTATAACAATTTCATAGAAGCAAGTGGAATTTAATCACATCTTACTACGCACATCTCAGAAAAAGTTACTAAACATTTATCAAAGATTAATATATTGTGTGCATTGACCATATAATCAGTATGCAATTGAGATGTTAATAAAGTAAACAAATAACATGAACGAAAGCATGAAACAATTAATGATCAATAAACAGAAATCCAAACTGGTATACATTTTCCAACGTAATTAGTAAAATAGTCCATGAAACTGCAGGAGAATCTCAAAATAAACACAATCGTTCTTAGTTGTATATTTAAATAAGATTAATTTGTATAAACAAAATGTCAAGAACACTACAAAACATTTACAGATGAAGCAAAATACAAATATTAACAAACATGGTAAAATACATCAAATCAGAAATAATCTCTGGGAGACAGTATTTCAAGATAAAAAATTCAACTGACAACACTTATATATTTAAATGCGTTTGATATTTGTAAGGATAATATTTTGCAATTTTTGTATTTTGACTTCTTACATAGAAATATTGCAACTAACAAATTTCTCTTTAGGTGTAAATTAGTTGAGTCTAGCCTTTTTGTGAAAATCTAGTGATTTTTGTAATATGGAAATAGATAGCATAGAATATATATTTTGAATCTGTCAAAAAACACAAAGTTTTTGGAATGAATTGTTTAAATGGTTTGTTGAAATTGGTATACATGTTAACAAAGACAATTTTTATTGTCACATTTTCATTCCCGAAATAAGATTTTATCATATATTGATTATTCTCTTTTTTGCCAAAATACGAAATAATCTTTGTTTAAAAAATTGCTTGATGAAACATCCTTAGGAAAATACATAGCATTTCAAAATTATTATCTGATTATTTTAACAGTAAGTGGAACAACTTTCTAGTAATGCTTTAAGTACTGATTGATGATATATCAGCAGTATATTACTAAAGCAGCTTTTTTCTTGATACTACCTTTTTTTCGTTTCATCTTAACGTTGTTTGTTGAAAAAAAAGATATTTCCTATTGACTGAAAACTCTATAATTGACTCAATTAAACTTTTGTTTAAAGTATTATATCCTTTTTCCAAAAGAGGTTCACGTTTAACCTCTTTGAACTTCTTTTAAAATGTCCACTTACACAACAACATATGTATTCATTTTGTTATGTATGTTATGTAAAGTAATCATAGAAAAATGTAAAATGAATTAATTAATATGTAAAACAAATGCACATAAATAAATAAACGGGGCTTAAATATGGTTCCTAAAACACATCTTTTGTTTAATGTGCATATTTTGAAACAGCTCACAAAGTTTAAACAAAACTTTATGGAAAAGGTTTCATTTCTTATTATTTTTTTTAACATTTTATTTCTTTTTTTCTCTTCACTGATGTCATTTAATTTGTTTTATTAAAAGATGAAATGATTTATGTATTAAGTAACAATGATAATACACATGTAGCAAGCAAAAATTATTACTTCAAAAAAGATCTGCATAAGATTAAGGGGATATCGAATAAGTGAAGGTTTAATACTAAAGTTATTGAACGTGTTGAACAGAATCATATTATGCAAGCCTTCGGCAATCATATTATTGTTATATATTCAATGAGTTCAATACATTTTATATACAAGAATATAATATTTTTTTATCATATATTCAAAATAAAAATGGTTTGACGCACCAATAGAGTAACGCTAACAATAGCGCGCTTTAATAACGATATATATGTATATTACGAAAATAATGTCACACCAAAGTGTTACTACGCCAGTGTAATATCATTTTTATTACATTACTTTGTTACACTCCTGCGTCGTAGTGTTTGTACTCGAACAAATGAATGATTTTTGATAAATCTGTATATCGTTGCTTTCATCCATTCTTCGTCATCTTTCCATTGATAAGACTCTTGTCGTCATCTTGACTGAATATGTTTGGTTCTGGTTTTAGTGGTCTTATCTTGTCTGTTATGTTGAATTTCCATGGCAATGAAATATCTCTTTTTATGTTGCTATGCCTTTGGGACGACAATGTATTTTTTACGTCTGCTTTGATCGCTGCAATGATAAAAGAATAATTATATCATCAACTTTTGGTGGAAGCTCTTTTCATTTTTATGCAATAACTTAAACATTAGTGTGTCTTTGTTTAAAACTTCATTGTAATTTTATGAAAGACAATGGTTGTTTACTTATTTATGGATAATGAATTGTTTTATCATGTCAAATATTGGTTTCCTTGTGAAAAAAAGGAAAAAGAATACTTGGCGTTTCTTTCACAACAATATCTGCAGCAAATATGACAGCTAGACGTTTTTTCTTCGTCTTCTTAACCTTTTTAGCAGCTCCTTTGATACTATATTGAATTGAACTTCCTTCTAGAAAAAAAAAGAAATGTTCAAGGTGAAAACAAATAGCTAAATTTTGATTATGAAAAATGCACCAAGGTTTTATTACCAAAACCGAATATTTTGTTAGCATTACTTTTTTGCAATAAGTAAGTTCTCACTTTGAATTATGCCGAATATCAAACAAAAAGAATATAAAAAAGTGCAACATTTTGGCGAGACCATATGACGCTAATTTTTAAAAAGATGGAGAAATTAAAACGGAACCCCTACATAACGCCCAAATGTCAAAATTGAAAATATTGCATGCTAGGTTTTGTTAGTCTGTTCATGGATGTGTGTATGACTGTGTATGTGTGTGTGTGTACATGCGTGCGTGCGTGCGTGCGTGTGTGTGTGTAATAGGATTGAAGTCTACATACATGTATGTGTGTAAACGTGATATAATTAAAAAGATATATGTAAGAAACATATCGAGTCCCCGAAAGCACTGTATGCCAGACGTAGTTTAAAAACAGCAGTTCGAACATACATTCCTGGATTGAGAGACATAACACCTTTACCGGTAGGCAACCATTCACACACATGATTTGAAATAAATTCGAATTTAAAACTCGAATGAATATTTACCCGAGTGGTTTTAGAATATCTCCAATTTTATTTTATATTGAATCAAAACTACCAAACAATCATGTTATTAAACAACGAATATTTGTACATACCAATTACTAGACTTATCTTTGGATCAACTTCATGCTTCCAAAGTGTTGATGGTATTTGATCCAACATGAAGAGTGTATGTAGAAACTTTGAACGTTTTTCTTTACCCATCACCATAAAATGTTGCAAAATAAATTTGGCTTTTATGTTCCGATTTAGAAGTTGGAAATCCATTGGTATTTCTCTCTCTTTAAAAACCGTTTTAACAAGAAGGCTAGGATTCATGTTTTCCGCTAGTTCCTCATATGAATCTACCAAAATGTCGACAGGAAATTCAGGCCCTTTTTCTGAATCTAAAATAAATTAATGGCTTATTAGTTCTATACGCTCAGTGTTGAATATTATTTGGCAATCTAACACTCTTAGAACTACTTTGCCGTTCGTATCTATTTTCTCAAATTATACTTTTAGTTGTTGTTGAAATAGTAGAATCTGTAAAAAGGTTCATGCGTTGGATATACGTAGAATCTTGTATTATACATACATGTACAATGTTAGTTGAATCTTGTTACATG
Organism: Ruditapes philippinarum; assembly: GCF_026571515.1. Taxonomy (NCBI): domain Eukaryota; kingdom Metazoa; phylum Mollusca; class Bivalvia; order Venerida; family Veneridae; genus Ruditapes; species Ruditapes philippinarum. Next base: position 400,464 of record NW_026852739.1, on the reverse strand, counting down.
TACATGTTTGTGTAGAATGTGGACATACTTAAGATAATAAACATTATTTCTTTTTTTCTCAAAAGTGCCTCTTTTAAAGAAATAGTTTCTCGAATCGCATAAGTGTGACCCTGCCATAGCTAATATTTATAAGTAAGTTTTGCTAGTTTTCACTGTTTTGTGTAACAATACCAATTCCGACAGGGGTCGTTATTGAATAGCAAAAATCTTACCTATAATTTCGATTATCTGGTATTTCTCACACAAAAAATCTTAGTAATATAAAAACTATTTTTATTCTTCTGAAATCAATTACAGTAAGCGTAATTCGTGGTCTTTTTTCTCCATTATTCACTAACTTCTTCTTCAACATACCTTTTTACCATCGATTTCTTTTTATTACCTATTAAACTGATAAGTCATATCTTTATTTTTCTTTACTTTTCAGTGACCTGTAAAAGACTGGCTGACATCGGTATACAAACGTCACACTTATATAAAGCTTTTGATGAAGGAAGTCGGGAGGTAATCCTGATATTTTGTGAATTTACGAATGGAAGCAGAATCGGACACAGCTTTCTTTCACCAGCTACTCTGACTTCTCATGTCGATATAACTCCTCACTACAACCTTAAAGACCACGTCATGCTGCGTTATCTAAGAGATGGAATACAATATGAATCTAAAATCGAAGTTCTTCCGTTATATCGCAGTCAATTCAATGTTTCCGTGTTCAATAGCAAACACCCTGACTTTACATACCTTGAGGGTGTGCCAATACCGTACCTTTATTTAGGTTTCATACCGATATCCTTTGGCGACCATCATGGTATTCTTAAAGGTTATGCATGCAATGGAAAGAATTATACCTTCATAAATGGTGATACAAATCCTAACAATTTCTTCGTAATATATCATTCTGAGAACATTGCGATTATCACATTTCGACAAACAAATGTTCGAGACGGCTGGAAAGTTTGCTCAAAGTCGGTTGAACCGTCCCGTTTTATTCCAAACATGATGATGTTTAACTCTTATGATATAGGAATGGGCGGAGGTGGATGTCGGGTTCGTAATGATGACGAATCAATCAAAGGGATTACGTTTGGGTTACCTTTTGATTACTGATTAATCTAAGACTTCAAAAATGAAAACTGTCCAGTCAGAAAACGTTGTCTTTGTGTACGTGTTTTTGTATGTATGTGTGTCTGTGCTAGAGTGCGTGTGTATATTTCTTCTTTCTTTTCCTATTATTCAAATAATTGAACGTAAAATACTTATGCATATATTCGGTCGAAAACGTACAAAATTTATATATATTTAAACAACTCTTTTGTCGTTTTGAAAACACTTTCGATCGTATTAATTCATTTGAATAATTTACCGTAAATTCCTTTTTTATGAAAATAACAATGTATTGCTTTTAGATATACTTGCCATATTTTTCTAATCCTTTTAGATCATTGATGTCAGCGCTTTAGAGTGTTGCAAATTTAGTTCTGGTGAAGCGCTAGGGTCGTGTCGGATGTCGCAGATTCATTTTTCCTAATGTACAGACTTGGTCAAATCAAGTCTGCATTTTTCATGTAATTTATTGTGATTAAATAACCCTTTCCCCCATGAGCAATATTGTGAAAAATGGCCATTTTCACTGAAAAAGCCTCCTCTTATAAGTACAAACTGCTACGAAAACTATGAAATATGCTTCAATACTAATCAAACTTTGGCACAAAATGTTGACTGGACCATTGCCTTTGTAACGAACATGTGCAGTCTTAAATTTCCTGTTACCATGGCAACGAGGGGACATCTCAAAATTGCCCAAAAATCACTATTTTGCCTCGATTTTTCCATCAAAAATTATTTCAAAGTGCTGCAACTTCACAAGGGATTGAGATTAGAGTCAAGGGCTTTTCAGCGTTGGTTACACGTTACCTTATGATTGACCTGGGGTCATTTTTTAACCTCTCACAAGTCCAAAATCTTCTTTGGCGATGAGGGGGACTCCGCCCCCTTCAAAACCCCCAAAACAGAATGGGGCACATCCCCGTTCTGGCAACCCCCTGATGTATCTTTTGGATGGGGGCGGTGCCGAAAAAGTGCTCACTTTTTTTAGCAACAATTTCTCAAACGAAAACATGTGTTTGGGGGGCCCAAATAGGACATTTTTTTCATAATTTCAGGCCTTAAAAGGGGGGGGGGTCGAAAAGTTCATTGTTTCGAGTATATATGAGGTAAAGGGTTAATGATTCCAAAGCATCAATCATGTCCGGATTTTTACTCATACTTTCATATGTCCTTACTTTGCGCATGATAAAAAAAAGGATATTTTGATATTTTCACATATTCTGGTAGTGTTACAGAGCCATTGTCTATGTATACAATAGAACGGACAAAATTAATATTAAATCAAATATGGGAAGGTAACAAAATTTGGGAACTTATTACATCGAAAAATTCAATAATATTAAAAAAGAAAATGAGGTGTATTACACTGTACTGTACTTATTTATTAAAAAAAAAATTTGATTTATTTTAGTAATTTGCTTTTATGCTCATACTTTTTACAAATGGTATGATTATCTTATATAAAGTGTTTCATATAAACCGCAGGGGCTAACGTGAATATATCGTGGCACATTATTGAATATAACCAGAAAAAAATTGAAATAAACCAAAAATATTGATTAGGAAATATTCTATCGAATTAAACATCATTTCTAAAAACTATAAAAGTACCGTATAAAGTACTTTTTTCTGCGGGAAACTTTATTTTTCTGTTATTTCTGCGGTTTATAACGACACCAGCAGATTTAAAAACCCCAGAAAATTAAGCATTCCGCATATGTCTAGTAGACATTGTCTACATGTATGTCGGATATGTCAACTACCTGTTATGTATAATTACATTATCATGTACTGTAGATGGGAATTTTTCTTTATGTATCCGTCATGAAATAAAATATTAGAAAAAAAGTTACTTTACTTGTTCTTTTTGTATGATTTTCGCTCACCCTAAGCTTGGTTTATTTTAAAATAATACTATTAAAGTTTGAGGGTGCAATAAACATACCCTTTTGTATTTGTACAATATATGTGTCTACGTGCGATGTTACCATTGTTCATTTTTCACACTTCATATTTATACACATGCAGTGTTACACTTAAAAGTTTTCTGTTTGTATCGGTTAATTTTGTAAAAAAAAAAAAATATCTTAATTAAAACGCAGAAATAAAAAGCATCAATGCGAGAATGATGACACCGCAGAAATAAGATACGCCGAAATTTAAAACCCCTTATTTTAACCAAAATCGCAGAATATTAAGCCCGCAGAAATAAGTACTTATACGGTATAAAAGGCAAAAAATCCTTAGAACTTCATTTTGTAACTATTGTGTTTAATCATTTTTACATTTAATGACATAGGGTGAGAAATAAAACATCTCAATAAACATATCGGCAGCGGAAATTTTCTCAAATGAAAAGTATGACATTAATGGTTGCTCTTGTTTTGAATAGTTAAAAAAGCCGTCGGAGCGCGGTCTTAACGGGCATTCAACACTTGTCTGTAGTTTTGATGCGAGAAAAAAAATGACCACACAGGCCGACGGCATTCGTGGACATCACATCAAAACTCCAAACCGGTGTTAATAAGCCGATAAACATCGCTCAGACCACATATATGAGCCGTGTTATGACAAAACCAACATAGTGGTTTTGCGACCAGCATGGATCTAGACCAGCCTGCGCGTCCGCGCAGTCTGATCAGGATCCATGCTGTTCGCTATCAGTTTTTCTACTTGCTATAGGGTTTATAAGCGAACAGCATGAATCCTGATCAGACTGCGCGGATGCGCAGGCTGGTCTTGATCCATGCTGGTCGCAAACCCACTATGTTGGTTTTGTCATGACACGGCTCAATTATTATAATTTTTTCACTTATCTGAAAAATAAAGAACATAAAAACAGTGACAACAATAGATCTAAAAATCTCGTTTTGTTAAAAAGATTACCCATATTCTTAAACAACAACAACAACTGCAACAACAATACTTCAATCCCTACTTTTGCCATTGTTTAAGTCTGAAATATATTTCAATAAATATAGCCAAGTGCTTGCAATGCAAACTTGTCTACAGGGATATAACATTTTTTTGTCTCGAATTGCGTTGCATTTTACGGCACTAAAATGACATTTTTTATTTTAATCGGAATGAATTTTATATATTAATTCTTAAACCGTGGTATTTTAGAAAGAATATATAATATTTACTAAAATAAGTGCAAAAATATTAAAAAGTAAAACAGAACAATATAGAAAATCATAGTTTCAATAATGTTGAAATAGTTATAAATAAGAAGAAACAAACACTCGAACTTACAACACGTACGACATTTAGAAATTGCAGTTTACCCTATTGCGCTATAATGGTCAGTATAACAATTTCATAGAAGCAAGTGGAATTTAATCACATCTTACTACGCACATCTCAGAAAAAGTTACTAAACATTTATCAAAGATTAATATATTGTGTGCATTGACCATATAATCAGTATGCAATTGAGATGTTAATAAAGTAACAAATAACATGAACGAAAGCATGAAACAATTAATGATCAATAAACAGAAATCCAAACTGGTATACATTTTCCAACGTAATTAGTAAAATAGTCCATGAAACTGCAGGAGAATCTCAAAATAAACACAATCGTTCTTAGTTGTATATTTAAATAAGATTAATTTGTATAAACAAAATGTCAAGAACACTACAAAACATTTACAGATGAAGCAAAATACAAATATTAACAAACATGGTAAAAATACATCAAATCAGAAATAATCTCTGGGAGACAGTATTTCAAGATAAAAAATTCAACTGACAACACTTATATATTTTAAATGCGTTTGATATTTTGTAAGGATAATATTTTGCAATTTTGTATTTTGACTTCTTACATAGAAATATTGCAACTAACAAATTTCTCTTTAGGTGTAAATTAGTTGAGTCTAGCCTTTTTGTGAAAATCTAGTGATTTTGTAATATTGGAAATAGATAGCATAGAATATATATTTTGAATCTGTCAAAAAACACAAAGTTTTTTTGGAATGAATTGTTTAAATGGTTTGTTGAAATTGTATTACATGTTAACAAAGACAATTTTTATTGTCACATTTTCATTCCCGAAATAAGATTTTATCATATATGATTATTCTCTTTTTTGCCAAAATACGAAATAATCTTTGTTTAAAAAATTGCTTGATGAAACATCCTTAGGAAAATACATAGCATTTCAAAATTATTATCTGATTATTTTAACAGTAAGTGGAACAACTTTCTAGTAATGCTTTAAGTACTGATTGATGATATATCAGCAGTATATTACTAAAGCAGCTTTTTTCTTGATACTACCTTTTTTTCGTTTTCATCTTAACGTTGTTTGTTGAAAAAAAAGATATTTCCTATTGACTGAAAACTCTATAATTGACTCAATTAAACTTTTGTTTAAAGTATTATATCCTTTTTCCAAAAGAGGTTCACGTTTAACCTCTTTGAACTTCTTTTAAAATGTCCACTTACACAACAACATATGTATTCATTTTGTTATGTATGTTATGTAAAGTAATCATAGAAAAATGTAAAATGAATTAATTAATATGTAAAACAAATGCACATAAATAAATAAACGGGGCTTAAATATGGTTCCTAAAACACATCTTTTGTTTAATGTGCATATTTTGAAACAGCTCACAAAGTTTAAACAAAACTTTATGGAAAAGGTTTCATTTCTTATTATTTTTTTTACATTTTATTTCTTTTTTTCTCTTCACTGATGTCATTTAAAAATTTGTTTTATTAAAAGATGAAATGATTTATGTATTAAGTAACAATGATAATACACATGTAGCAAGCAAAAATTATTACTTCAAAAAAAGATCTGCATAAGATTAAGGGGATATCGAATAAGTGAAGGTTTAATACTAAAGTTATTGAACGTGTTGAAACAGAATCATATTATGCAAGCCTTCGGCAATCATATTATTGTTATATATTCAATGAGTTCAATACATTTTATATACAAGAATATAATTATTTTTTTATCATATATTCAAAAATAAAAATGGTTTGACGCACCAATAGAGTAACGCTAACAATAGCGCGCTTTAATAACGATATATATGTATATTACGAAAATAATGTCACACCAAAGTGTTACTACGCCAGTGTAATATCATTTTTATTACATTACTTTGTTACACTCCTGCGTCGTAGTGTTTGTACTCGAACAAATGAATGATTTTTGATAAATCTGTTATCGTTGCTTTCATCCATTCTTCGTCATCTTTCCATTGATAAGACTCTTGTCGTCATCTTGACTGAAATATGTTTTGGTTCTGGTTTTAGTGGTCTTATCTTGTCTGTTATGTTGAATTTCCATGGCAATGAAATATCTCTTTTTATGTTGCTATGCCTTTGGGACGACAATGTATTTTTTACGTCTGCTTTGATCGCTGCAATGATAAAAGAATAATTATATCATCAACTTTTGGTGGAAGCTCTTTTCATTTTTATGCAATAACTTAAACATTAGTGTGTCTTTGTTAAAACTTCATTGTAATTTTATGAAAGACAATGGTTGTTTACTTATTTATGGATAATGAATTGTTTTATCATGTCAAAAATATTGGTTTCCTTGTGAAAAAAAAGGAAAAAGAATACTTGGCGTTTTCTTCACAACAATATCTGCAGCAAATATGACAGCTAGACGTTTTTTCTTCGTCTTCTTAACCTTTTTTAGCAGCTCCTTTGATACTATATTGAATTGAACTTCCTTCTAGAAAAAAAAAGAAAATGTTCAAGGTGAAAAACAAATAGCTAAATTTTGATTATGAAAAATGCACCAAGGTTTTATTACCAAAACCGAATATTTGTTAGCATTACTTTTTTTGCAATAAGTAAGTTCTCACTTTGAATTATGCCGAATATCAAACAAAAAGAATATAAAAAAGTGCAATATTTTGCGAGACCATATGACGCTAATTTTTAAAAAGATGGAGAAATTAAAACGGAAAACCCCTACATAACGCCCAAATGTCAAAATTGAAAATATTGCATGCTAGGTTTTGTTAGTCTGTTCATGGATGTGTGTATGACTGTGTATGTGTGTGTGTGTACATGCGTGCGTGCGTGCGTGCGTGTGTGTGTGTAATAGGATTGAAGTCTACATACATGTATGTGTGTAAACGTGATATAATTAAAAAGATATATGTAAGAAACATATCGAGTCCCGAAAGCACTGTATGCCAGACGTAGTTTAAAAACAGCAGTTCGAACATACATTCCTGGATTGAGAGACAAAACACCTTTACCTGTAGGGAACCATTCACACACATGATTTGAAATAAATGCGAATTTGAAATTCACATAAATATTTACCCGAGTGACTTTAGAATATCTTCAAATTTATTTTATATTGTATCAAAACTACCAAACAATCATGTTATAAAACAACGAATAGTTTACATACCAATTACTAGACTTATCTTTGGATCAACTTCATGCTTCCAAAGTGTTGATGGTATTTGATCCAACATGAAGAGTGTATGTAGAAACTTTGAACGTTTTTCTTTACCCATCACCATAAAAATGTTGCAAAATAAATTTGGCTTTTATGTTCCGATTTAGAAGTTGGAAATCCATTGGTATTTCTCTCTCTTTAAAAAAACCGTTTTAACAAGAAGGCTAGGATTCATGTTTTCCGCTAGTTTCCTCATATGAATCTACCAAAATGTCGACAGGAAATTCAGGCCCTTTTTCTGAATCTAAAATAAATTAATGGCTTATTAGTTCTATACGCTCAGTGTTGAATATTATTTGGCAATCTAACACTCTTAGAACTACTTTGCCGTTCGTATCTATTTTCTCAAATTATACTTTTAGTTGTTGTTGAAATATAATCATAATGTCGGGAGTTTTCACCGCCCTGTGCTTAGATTTATTACATTGATCGAGTTCTATGCACAGCAATCAGAATTTAAATTGAATTCAAGGCTTTAAATAAATTATCTTTTATACTTTTTAAGTTATTCATGGTTTGTTTGAAATGCACAAAAAGGAAAGAATGACCAGGAAGTACTTAAGTGTTTACTTTCTGATCCGCAAATATGATCCCATACATATTCCTTTTTTTCCTTTAAAATTGCAAGAAAAATGTCCTGTTTCCTCCGCATTTGAATATGTTTCAGCAGGGCTGTTACTCTTGCAGTACGTGAATCTTGTGTTTTCTCTACAATTTCAATAATGTTATATTCCGTCAGAACATTCTGCTCTTTAAGTGGCTCTATGAATTGGAAAACATCAAGTTCTTCCACTAAAAAGTCGAAATGGGTTTCTACCACATCGAATGTCTTTTCTAGAAAAAATAGAGGTTTGTACGCGTTATCTCAAGTAATTCGTAGGAATCTTTTTATTAAATATTTTAAGGTGATGAAATTATGAAATCTTTGAAATTATTTTATTACATGTATCGAAAATTTCGTCTTTTTGAAATTGAACGTTTTCATTCTTTTAGAGAGTAAAAATTAAACTACGTACCTTCTTTTTTTGGTGGAATGTATCTCAGTTCAACTTCTAATACTATTGCTTTGCGATGAAGTAATCCTCTGATATTAGTATTGAGGAACAAACATCGCAGTATATTTAAAACTGGATCCTGTATATTTGTAGCGAATAATTTTTTGAAGGAATCCTTTTTGCACCCTTTCAATGATATAATAATACTGCCGTTTGATATAGACGAAATCACACATTCATTTGCTTGGATCAAATTGTCATTTATTGACACCATCACATCGTATCTTAATGCTTCTTGTACGATTTTAATGTCCAATTTCTTTATTTCTTCACAGCTTTTAAGACTGATGTGTAGTTGACATACTTTGCTGTCTGTAATAGTTGATAAAAAATGTTTATTTATTTTTAAATCAAGTATGAACACTGAAATAATAAAAAACTAAGCATGTTTGTAATAAATTAAGACATTTGCCTAAATACTAAAAAAGAACTTATTATTGTTTACTACATGTATATCAAATGGCAATCAATTTGCTTTTACCTTTCAATGCGGAAGTCATGTCTTTTGAATCCCATTCCTTTACCCTTCTTAGGTCCAGTTTCATAGACAATGTTTTTTCATCTGGTACTATAAATATAAAATATATACCGTTATCCTTAAAACTTGAAAGTCGTGTTAGTTATTTGAAGCACGTGTATGAGTCGTTAATTTGCTATGTTTAATTTGTGTAAGGGCATCAGCAGTTTCTCCTACTTTAATACATCTACAATTTCTGACATGTTTTAATTTAGAATAAGCTGATAATATTGTATCTACATTAAACAATGTTTTTGCATTTACTTGAAGTGTGACAGGTCATATGTCTTTCCGTCGTCAGAATTTTCAAGAGGTCTACCGCTGTCCCAGTTTCTTTCAATGCTGTTATTAAAACGTCATAAGCTATTTTGTTCTCCGACTCGACAATTAATTTATAAATAACTTCTGCCATCTTTCTTCTTGTATCTTTCACGATTACATCTTCATACTCGTCGACTGTAAAGGCTCCACACTGCAGAAAATAATCTGCTATACAATCTGGTTCAAGCTCCTCGAGGAATTTCGCTTTAGAACGCTTTAAGATTTTTAACCCTTCATTATTGTTCTGGCTAGATTGTATGACTAAAATTGAGTAATATGAAAGATATTTAAAACATGATGTAAAATGATAAAAAAACTACTCTTCAAAATACACTGGTTGGAACATATTTGTTACATGAATAAATAATCGAATAAATTCTTAATTTGCTTTATATATTAAAAGTTCCATTACCGCCGTAAATTCGAATCCCGTAAGGGACTAACGTCAGAGGGTAACTCTCCAAATAGCTTCTGAAATATCCGTGGTTCTACTCAGGTGCCCGTTCGTTCCTGATGCGGGGATGCATATGATGTCATTCCTTACCAGTAAAGTTGCCATATAACTTTTACTGTTACGACGTAATTTCAACAACCAACAACAAAAGAATTCTTTAAACTATTATATCTATTGGTCTATAATCATAATATAATGTTAGTATAATGTATATATGCTTATTTTTCTAAAAAATATATTAAATTAAATAAGTGCGCTTTTTGTCTGAATGATGTTTAAGGGTGTTCAGTAGTATACAAATAATGATATAGTTTAGATAATATAACTTTGAACAAAACAGTAAATGTTTGACATACACATTTTTGACTCTGTTTTCTCAAGATGTTCGCTAATATATCCATAGCCACATTCACCAAGATACTGCAAGAATTTCGGATAGGCCTCTGACCTCAGTCGTAGTATTTTACGTAGGAATCGGTCAATACGTTTGTGTCTCACTTTCTTAGCTTTTAATTCCTCTAAATCATTTTCACTGAAAAACTGGCCTTGATAAAAACGAATGCGGAGATCTGCATCATCAAGTTCATGTTTTAAATATCGAAAATTGCGAAGTATTTTCTGTTTGTGATTCAGATTTGAAACGTTTTGTTCAGTTTCAATGCATATTGTGTTACCTACACAAAGACTAACAACGACTGCAAGAAAAGAAATAATTGTTTAAATGTAGACTACACTAGATAAATACATACAGCGTGTGCTATTTTCTGTGAATAATGCGTTTTTATCTTTCCTTTCTCTGGCATAATGAAAATAAAATATGTTACAGCAAATATAAACCTTCCGGCTTTTGTATACATCACCGGGATGGGTGAATATACATATTAGATATATTGTATTTTTTTATTTTTCTATCAGATACATGCATCAAACAATGCAACTTATCACGCAACTTATATGGTAACTTTCCGATAATATATCAGTCAAGTAATCTGGTATCAAACAAAAGCCCCGCCCATCAGGAAATAAGATGTATGCTTGTAGCGAAAATGAATTTGCTTTGATTGAAACTGAACATGTGACGAATTGATTTGACATCTGAAGTGAAACATACAGATCCATGTTTTAATTTAATAATCTAGATTAACATTTGTTACGCACTCTTGTATAAATATGTATATGCCATTTTCTACGACATCGCCATTCAAATGTATTGTTTCTGACAGTAGCATGTCATCCTCTATGAAGGCAGTAAACATGTATAGAATATTATAGTAAATTTCTAAATTATAATGCATTCAACTGTTAATCGAAAATTACCTTGAAGTTCATTAACTTCCGTGTTCTGAGATTCTACATTCAAGAGGTCTTCTTCAAGTCTTGTAGTCTCTTTGGAATAACCTCAATGATAAAGAAGATTAAAAACATATAATTCACATAAAACGGGTCACAACTTTGTTACAAAACACTTTTGAAATGTTATTAATGTCAAGCAAACCAGAGGGTTAAAATCTCCTGATCTACAAGTTTCTATTAAATCGAATGAGTCCCAAATTTACAAAACTGTTTTTGAGAACTTTGCACGATTACTTAAATAGTAATATATTTGCAAATCACTAGTGTCTATCACTACTTACATTACTTCTTTCAATTTTTTATCCTAGTTTTAAACGAATTTTAACAATCACTAAAATTGTTTAAGTGGTTTTTACCGCCACTCTGTGGATGCCTAATGTGAATTCAAGTTAAAAAAATACCTTCTTTGAGATCCGTTGTTTTGACGCTTTCTGTCACAGTGCCGTCTTCAATGATTGTATTTTCTTTACAGTTACCTGAACATATACGAGTTAATGTAACAGTTAACCAAACATTAACAAATGAACAATGTATAAATAACGAACACATTTACTTTAACATCTTGCAATAACAAATGGAAACTCAAATCTGTTTAATATGTCTGTCATTAAAGGTAACAGTTTTATAACTGAAGGTAACTTCATATTCCTCCACTGTGTTCATTACTGATACAGTTCATACATTTGATAGAATATTGACATTTAAACATGTATATGCTCGAATGTTTTGCATTATTTCTACAAACATTACAATTTGCTAATTATTTCTCCGCTTTCGTCAACTGCGTTGTAAAAATGAAATGATACGTTAAAATCAGAAAATATCCCGTAGTTTTGTGACCATCTTCTACATAATTTAAAGTTCTTAAATTTAAAGTTGAAATCAAGTCGTTAACATACTTGCATAACCGCTGGTCAATGTTTCTGAAAAAAGAAATGTAAATATTATATCGATATTAATCACACACACAAAACGACACACAGTCAACGAAAATCAAAATGGAAATGTTTGGCAATATTGACCTGAGACTCATCAATTTTCGGAGGGTGTTTCGTTAGTTTCCGTTATTTATTATGATTTTTTTTTAAAAAGTTGTTTTTTTTTTTTCATAAATTGATATGTCATTATTTCTTTTAATTATTTGAAACATGAGTTATTGAGCTATCCGTTCGCTTACACATCTTCTCCCCTAAAACGTGAACAGTTCTGAACCGTGACACGTGTGTTTTATTTCTAACATTTTTTGTATTTCATAATTTTGATTAATACATATTAATCCGATTATTACCGGCAAAAGGTCATTGAATATTCAAATGCCTCAGGTCAATATACCTACCCAAGCAATAATAAAGCATATTGATGAGGTCAAAAATCCTTAAAATGATACTAGGCCGAAGTAAAACTGGTAAACTTGCATATTTTAGTGTTCAATACAAATGGTAATTTTAGCAATGCTTGCATAACTAAGACATAATAATTTGTAGCTAAGAAAAAAAAATACATTTTGTAAACAAAGAAATTAAATTATTAGCATATTGACATTGATGTCTCTTCAAAGTAGGAAAATTTAGATTTTACTGTATTAATTTAGGGTTTCCCTATTACTTGTTTTTTCGTTTGATTCGTTACATTTTGTAATTAAATGCATCATAGCAGTATTATTAAAAGAATCACATGTAAAATACTGCAAAATCATAAGAGGATAATGGATAGTATAAAATCGACACACTAATTATAAACGTTTTATATTAAGTTATGGTGAAAAAGGAATACTAAAAACGCTGCAAAAACATTGTTTACCGACCAAACAAATGTGATAGAGATGGACCTAAATGTGGTTCACAACGCAATCTACCATATTTTGTGAAAGTGTGGGTGTCTGAAGCTAAACGTAAACACCACAATCAAATGGAACAATTTTTTGTTAACAAATGTTGTATTCAATTATTTCGTCACAATTTTTTTACTCTCAATGTAAATTTCTTATTTTTATACATGTATATACTGAATGTCATTTTAGATTTTAAAAGAAGAAGGAAAATACTGAAAAATATTCACAAGTCTAAAAGCAATTTGGACAAATATTATAACTTAATAAGTTTTTGTTTTAAAAAATCTCAGTAAGTTGTTATGTAAAAAAGAATGTTCATTAGAAAATGTAATTAGATCCAAACACACAGTAAAATGTTTGTTTGTGGCAGTAGGTATGGTTTAACAGAACTTAAATTTAACAAGAAAGTTAAGAATTATCCATTTTAATTTAGAACTACATGTATTTTATACATTTTATTCTATAATGGCAAGAACTATGTTTTACATTTTATTATAAAATTATCCTTAAAATTTTATTTTAGAATGGCTTGAACTATCCTTTTCAGAATGGCCATCGAGATTGCCAGATTTCAGTTTGTAATTTCAAAATGACCAAAGATAACTCTTCTTATATTTAATTCTTCCCTATAAATTTTACATGAAATACAACTGATATTAGATGGCCTTTTGATTTTTTATATGCAGAGGATGCATCTTTATACATGTATCATTGTTAGCATTATCATAGCATCTTCGTAAGTTTTACGCTATTTTATAATGGATCACTGGAAAGATGAGGTTGCTTTTTATTATACAAGCCTGTCCGCTGACCTCAAAAGAGGTATGTCAGATATGTAACCCTGGTAACGCTGATTCTAAAAAATTCTCTTCTCAGTGACAATTGATCTCCGACATTTAGTCATATGGTCATTTGACTATTACCTCTGACTCCGAAATCATTTTGGATAAGTAGTCAGTCATTTTGGCGAAAAATGTAGAAATTCAGGAAAACAAATATCAAACAAACAACAAAACAGACAAATGAGTAAATATCAATTGCTGAAATGACGATAAAATATATTATTACTTTCTTTGAACGTAGTTTCGGTTTCTTTATTGTCTTGTTCGGTATAATCTGTTTCTGTTCCTTGACTACATTGATCTGGATAAAAAAAATAGTTCACATTAATTTTATGATGTGCATAATACATCATACATAATTATGCATATATCCACAATATACATGCATATCAGTCACATTTGCAGACGTGTATCTTAATGTAATCTTTAAAACCCCTGTCATACTAGGACGGCGTTCTTACGTCGCTCAAAAAATATTCAGAACGCTGAGGTGAGCGCATTACGATCGATCGTAAACATCGACGCAGAATCGCTCTAGCATCGTAGTGGCATCGCATACAACGCTGACTGACGCACGCATTTTGAGCAGGTTAAAAACGAACGCAGTCACTCAGCGTTCTGATATGAGCACAGTGAGATCGCACTTAAGGACGCCGTACCAACGTAGAAGCATCTCCTACAACGCAACAGGAGTGCAGTGAAAGCGCAAAGTGAACGCCGAATGATCGCGGTGGTTATTCACAGCGCTTGTACGGAGATTGCGTGGCGTCTTAAACGTGCTTATACTGCATGTGCATGGCACTTTTTTATATTACGAGCTAACCGCGTTTTGTTACATTTAACATCGCCATGCAAAAGCAGTGCAAGTGCAACCTAGTGTGACAGGGCCTTCATCAAGATCAAACAAAACAAAATGAAGATAAACCATAACAAAAAGAAATCAAACATCTCCTTTTCGAAAAAAAAACTTATTTTGTTCAAAAGTCAAGATAAGACAACATATTTCGACTTCTATTGAAAAAATGTAGTAAATGTAGTAAGGTCCCAAGTTTACGAGATGATTATATAATACGTATAATACGGGATTAGAAGTACTGAAGCCTTTATATCACAGACAAGTTACTAAAGACAAATTTTAATCAAAGGCAACTTATTCTTATGGATATAATACAGTATTCGAAAAGGAATACTTGAATCACCTTACTATAAAATTTTCAAATAGAGGGAACTTAACTATTACAACACAAATAATGTCGTGCTGAACGATTTTTAATATTAAAAAATATAAAATTATTTATTGAATTACGGGGCGGCTTAAAACGGCCATACAATTATGTTTTAAGATTAAAAAAAAGAATATGTACAATAAAAACAACACTCCATGCGATTATATTTCTAGGGTGACATTCTTATGAAAAATTATTACCTTCGTCACGATTCTTAAAAGAATAATCACCACGCACAAACCTGTCTTCAGAGATTGCATTTTCTGTGTAAATACCTGAATGATAAAAACAGAAACGTTGAGACATACATATTTTAAAAGGCGTTTGCAATTGAAAATGATAATCTATGCATAACAGAAACTATTGGATGTTTTTTTTATCATTTATATCATTCTTACTCAGTAATAAACAAAGCATATTGTTAAATAAAGATAAATGACATTTATAATTAATATATGTGAAAGGATATATTTAAAAACAAAACACTGTATGAAAACAAATTCCATTCCAAGACATTATCGCCGATCAATAATTAAAACTTTTTCATGATGTGTTGTTATCATAAGTGTTCATTTTGTTAAATTATGAATCAATAGTCGAGGAAGCAATTAAACAAAATGATATTCTAAGAAAGGGAGAAAGTGAATTTGAATCATCATACTTGCATAACCGCTACTGATACGTGTTTCTGAAAAAAAAACAAAAAAAAACAACGAATTAAACACTATCTGTGTAGGTTCCTTTTTATACTTTTATCACAATATTACAATACCGACGGATTACTATGTATGTCATTTAACAGATTTTTGAATACTGGATACTGCCAATATTCCGTGTCACTGACAAAAAACGGCGTTATACCGTTCACAATAGGCGTTATAACATGAAACAATGGGGGAAATTATGCAAAGCAAAAGGTGTTGTTACGCAGAGCAAAAGGTAACGCAAAGCAAAAGGTGTTGTAACGCGGAACAAAAGCATGTAAACACAGAATTAAAGGCGTAATAAAGCAAAATAAAAGGCGTAAAAACGCGACATAATTGTGGGTTTGGCAAACTATGCACTTTACTTCGAATTTATAATACCTTTCCTTTTTTCCATTACTTTTTCTTTTGTATTATTAAGCTTTTCCAATATCTTATTTTAATTTATATAGTACACTTGTCCGTACCAATGCCTTAAAGTCAGATTATGCAAAATGGAAACATTTTCAGTAAAGCTTTTGTCAACTATCTTTTTGAATTAAGAGGTCATTAAAATGTATTTGCACATTAAACCTGACTTGTCTATAATAAACCATTTATTTATTTATTTATTTATTTATTCATTCATTCATTCATCCATTCATTAATTCATTCATTCATTCATTCATTCATTCATTCATTACTATCTGGAGTTTGTAGCTTAACAACATTGTATATGTATTAACTGGAAGTATATAAAATGAAAACAATTATTCCTCACATTATATTGTTAACAACCATTTCGAAATAAAGAAACTTTCAGTATTGTGCTTATATTTGAAGACAGTATTGTCAGTTATATTACCAATAACTAAATCTGCAGAGCATCGATAAAGATAAGATACACCTTTTCAGGTATTATTTTATCAACAATATATGGTAATAAATAGTATCATTCGTATTTTTCTACTATAATTGATGAATCAATTATTTACTTTCTTTAGGAATAGATTTGGACGTGGCAGTTTCTTCTCCGACATCAGGTATATCTCTGCTCTTTAATTCTGAAACGAAAAAGGTTTTCAACATAATTACAAAGCATCTCCCACCAATATAATCGGGAGGTGATAATGTTAAGACGTTGTCAGTCTGTCTAGTTGTCAATCCGTTCATACAAAATCTTGATTTAAATCAGTAAAATTACATGAAAATTGCAGTCTTGGTTTGATGGAGTCCAAACATGAGGGGTAATGAAAGAGTGCAATATTCCTCACGCCCTCTAGCACCGGCTTGAGCGATACTCTATTCTTAACACTTAAAAGTGCTGGACTCAATTATCCTTAAGGATCAGAAAAATTTGAACACTGAACACTGAAGTGAAGTACGGGGCAACTTTTTACGGCTGCCACACATCACTTGACGCTAGCTGTTGTGATGTATAGATATCTGGAAAAAAGTTTCTATGAAACATGTTATTGCGTTATTTATTTCAATCTGCTAACTGGATTTCAACAAGACTTTATAGGAATAATAAATACCAATTCGTGACATTGACCTTGGAAAACATTGACCTACAAAGTCATTGTATTGAGCTTTGCTGTAATTTCCATATCTATATATATATATGGACAGAGCATATCAATACTTGGGCAAAATACATATTAACAGAATACCCAAACGTGTTGAAGGATTTGAATACTTTCGTTCATAACACTTTGAGCACTTACTGTGGTTAGAAATAAACAGTTTTCGGACGGGGATACAAAGTCAACAAATTTGCTTGTTTATCTGATTTTACATGCATTCACAGTTACAAGTTAGTTACAAAATAACACATAAAAAGGTATCCAAAATTATTAATTTAAATGCTGTATACCTTCCTCTTGGTCAGATTTCTGAACATTATTGATACTCGTCGCCATAGTGTCTTTGCTTTGTTTTAAATGATGCCAACCTTAAATAATGATCATATGAAAATTAAATGGCATGCCTAGAAAGAGAAATTGTAATAAGCTAGGTTATTTTTATGATAACCGTTTTCTAAATTCGCATGATTTAAAAAGAAAAATAAAACAAGTTAAAAAAAGTAATATTCAAAACATTGTTGATTGTGTCTGTGTATGAGATCAAATAAAACGTAAATATTTCTAGCATCTCAAACAGAATTAAACAAAACAATGGCACTCAATGACCAAAATGTTAACATTCATGCAAAGAATAACAACATGCAGTTATGTTAGGAAACATACCAATCTGAGTTTTCTGGGTTAAGATCTTTACGCTCACATATAGATCTGAATATGGCCGAGGAGGTCACCTGCTCGTGACATTTCAATCAGCCAATCAGTGACCGCTTTCGCGTTCATGAAAGTGGATTAATTTCATTCTTAACCGTTGGGAAACTAGAAACGTGTACTTTAACAGGTGTAAAAAATGTCGAGATTAGATAAATAACCAAGAATTAATGCTTGGACACCAAAAATGACAGAACTTATTATTCCTAAGAACCTAAGAAATTATATTCCAAATATCTACTTAATGTTTACTTCACGGATGAGTTAAAGCACCTTAGCTTATAATTTCAGATTGGAAACCAATTCTGTGTTGTTTCAAGCTAGTATTTCATTATATTTTGTCTTGGAGAAGTACATCATAATACTGTTAAACCTGTTCTTCAAAACAGCGTCCCGTGAACAATTTATAACGCGTCAGATACATTAGTGCCTAAAAATAGAATACTGGGAAACGAATCGTTCGCTTTACTTAGGCCTGAAGGAAAATTGTTGTGGCAAAAGTAGTAGGGTCGGTAGGTAGGAATTTTTCTTTCCTCAGTCAATAATGATTGTAGTTATAAACAATGTATATAATATGGATATTAGGACTGTAGTGTGCTATTTAATGTGTTGCTCACTATAATGATTCCTGTATTCTCATACATTGTAGTTATTCTTGCCAAAAACAAAAACAACCAAAGAACTAAACTGATAGGTTAAATCCTGTATTATCAAAATATAAATATACATGTATTATACTACTGAAGGATACCTTCCAAAATTTCCTGGTGTAGTGTGTATTTCTATTTTTACAACATTTACAAATTTCAATTTATAAACTAAATTGATTTTTTTTCTATCCAAGGTTTTGACAGTAAGGAAAATATTTAATGCAAGAATGGGGTATGCAGTTGAGTTGGCAGACTGCATGCTATTATAAGTCACCCCTGCTTTATGAAATAATTTAAGACAGTGTTTATGCAAATAATTTTCATACAACTTACTATTACAGTATATAAAACATGTCATAATATTCTTTTTATACATTATATTACACCGTTATGCACAAAATCACTGCATTTGGTTTGCTTATCTTGCAATGAAGAATTGCATTAGGATATATTTTTCTAAGTCCTTTATTTTTAACCTTTTCAATACATCAGCATAACAAGCAATGTATAAATCTTAATTTTGGAATTTCAGACATGCCTTTTTCATAGCAAAAATAATACGTGTTAACAGTTTTATTTTAAAAAACAGAAATCGTAAAACAAATACTTGTGCTATAGAAATCAAAATGATTTGGTAAATATTATAATTGATATTGGATTTACATTATTGCAAGCAAGTATTACAAAGTTCTTAAATAAAACAAGGAATCATATTTTGTTGTACAATTACGAACGAATCTATTATTCGCGGGTGAATCTATAAACGTAATAATGAAAGAAAAACTTGGGAGCACTACAAAATGTTTTTATTATGAGTGTGACTTAATCTTAAAAAATGGATTTAATTACTGTAATAATTAGCAAGCATTGTTTGGATTAACAATACTTTCCATACACTAGTTTTGCTCTTACTACTGCAAAAGCCGTGTGTAATGTGTCTTTGATTACTTCTTCTTCTTTTCTTTTGAATATATATTCCACGTGAGAATATAAATATTATTATCATTGACACTAGCAGTAAAATGCTTAAACTAAAAATATATATGGGGCGCCGCAAACTTCAGCCGTATCGCCGAATGATTACATTGTACGATAGAAGTTGGTTTTATGTGTTTTACGTTTAAACAGACCACTTAAAATAGAAATCTTGACTTTAAAATTATTTTCAAAATCTAAGTTATATATAGAAAAATTTGGACATCATTGAAAAAACTTTTGATCGGCGCTAAAAAAGCGGGCCGGTTAAACGCTGGACCACTGGAAACACAACATTTTTAGGTCTTGAATATAGAGATCTAGATGTATCGAGGGATTCCTTATTTTTTATGTACTTTATTGTTGGCATATTTCACTTTCTATCTTCTTTTGATTTGACAACTACATGAAACTTTTTATTTTTAAGATTAGATATTGAATCGTTAGAAAAGTTGAAGGCTGCTTAAAAATAATTCTCGGTAAGGTTTATTAAAATAAGCCTTATCTGGAAATGCAAATGGGCTAGAAGGCGAAAATGAGCTACCGGTGATCAGAACTGCATGTCAACATAAGTAATCATATCTATATGTAAACATAAGAAGATCTGAGCTTTGATAAGATTGTTTTACATACATAAAATGTGGCATTACAGTTTTGTTTAAAATTTTGTTGATATTTCTGATTTTAACGATTGCAAAATGGTTGAACTTTGAAAGTATATCAGATTAAAATCGACAATATAATATAACTTCATTTGTAACGTTATTACCATTGAGGAACAAGATATAAGTAATCATTTGTATTGTTATTTGTAACAAAAGAAACAAACATAATTTCACGCGATGTTTGTATCTTAAACACTAAATTGGATTACTCTTTTCAATATTAGAACGAAGTTAATTATCTTATTCTTGTTAGATAAATTACTTGGGTTTGTAAAGAAAAACGATACGAGTATAACATTTAAATTGAACATCTGCTTATGAAACGGGGTATTGTTAATTATAAACATTCAAAAGATAGTGACAAATCGAAAGCGACGTCAATACAAAAAAAAACGACTTTACACTGATAACAATGTCTTACTGTGTTTAAACGATTCGTTGTAAGATAAAGGGTCCTGCAATTTAATTAAAACAATGCTAAAATACAACAATGTATGCAAATTTGCATAATTGATGTTTCCATAGCTTTCTTACTCACTTAACGATATTAGGAAAAAAAATCTGGAAACAAAGTGATCCCTCGGAAGCATTAATCACAACAAAATTACATAAGATTTGCAGACTCGGTTTGATTGAGTCTGTACATGAGGGATAATTATTAATATTTGAACACAACAGAATGTGGTCAACAGATTAAAAAAGGCAAACATTAAAGTATAAAGTATGGAAGGTGATTTGAGCCATTCGTGTTTTCGCTCGAAATCAACAGTTAATTAGTTAGATATACCATCCGACAATCAATAATAACTTATTTTCCCAATCAAGATGTTCATCATGTTTAACATGAATAAAACGTTCAACATGGTTGTACCGTTAACAAGAACACAGCCCCGGCAATATCTAGCCAAAACAATGATCAGAAAGGCATTCAGTAGGGCACCAAACAGAAACGGGGTAAAAGAGGTGAAGGAACAGAGAAGGGAGGCTCATAATAAATCATGTATTGCAAGTCAATCTTATTAATATGACATTGCGAATTAAACAGGTCAAATACATATCGTGGATTGTCTTTAAATGCACGCTCAAAAGCCATGACAAATACATTTTATCGGGGATTTTATTTTATTTCCCAATGATATCATGGTTTTTAGACATACTTATATATAGTCTTTTGAAAGCTATTATTTTATTTCTTCATTGAATTTATGACAAAAGTAACTACATTCAGGTCACAGAAAGTCCAATCTTTGTTATCTAGTCACGACAATTACCGACTATTATAATACTTCAAGCCATGAAATAGATACATTTCAATACTTATATTATAAATGGTCAAATAGTATGTATTGTATATTAATAACGTAGCTGGTTTAAAAAACAATGATAATTATGTATAACTTGGCATAGATACCTACTAATGTACAAAATAAATTACCTTTAATTTTTCTTTTTTAAATATTGTTGTAAAATATTTAGAACATTTCTTAAAGAATTAGGCAAGCCATCAGACAAAATATATGTCTGTAAATTGTTTGACAGCTAACCATAATATATAAACGAAAGAATGATAAGAAAATTACATTTTAGCTTCGTAGCCAACTGCAAAATTGAAATGAATATACTAGCTTGAGAATAATACGCAAGTGTGCATCTTTTACAAAATGTAATAAAACCTGTTTTCAAATACAAAATTTAATTTCGCAAATTAATATACCAATATACGCTATTAAAATATATAAAAATATATATAACTGAAACAGAATGTATGTCAATAGGTTAAAAAAGAAATAAAATTAGTGTAAAAATAAGTCGGCTTATTTAAAGTCTGCAACTATTATTTGACGTATATGACTAGGGCGTATGCCTGTGAAAAGGTCAAGGTAACATAAAAGTAAAGAAGAAATACTTTTTTATTTTGAACAAGACCCATAGCTTCCAGTTGTTAAAGACGATTTGAGGGGAAATCACGTGATCATGTTGCTTCAGAGGTAGTCTGTTCTTTATAGTGAAGGCTTTCTTTATCTTTAAAATAATGACTGTGGTCTTTGACAGTCGTCGTTTCAGTTTGTTATAATTGTTTTCATAATGAATTAAAACAGTTTTGCTGCTATATAATCGCAAGACGAATACTTAATATTTACAACATACCACACCGAGGTTTCATATTCAATGTAACCTAATACGTTGTACTAAGTTATTTCATTGGAAAAACAGTACCGAATAGTTAAAAATGCCTAAATCCATAAATATCAAACAACTACAAAATGACTTTTAGCTAAAACATAAAAATATGCATATGTGTGAATTAATAAATATAAAACAATATAATCAATGTGCTGCAGCACAGGGACATTCCCTGGCTCAGGGAGTTCTTTCGGGAAGGCTATAAGAATCTTACACCGGCTGCCGGTACAGACCGGAATATCTAGCTCGAGGGTAACTGTTTAGCGGAAACTCGACAGAGCCTCGTTACCGCTAAACAGTTACCCGAGAGCTAGATATTCCCGTCTGTACCAACAGCCGGTGTTTGATTCTTTTTCTTGCATATTACATGTCAATTATTTTCGGAACAGAAATTATGAAAACTGATATTCTCATTACGCACATTTTTCTGATAGGAGCGTATGAACATACAACTTCATTCATAAAGGAAAAATGACGTCATCCTAAGAACGCGATTCATTCATAAAAGGCGCGCGTCAATGACGTCATTTAAAGCACGCGACTTGTCTTACATGGGGGTGTAAGACAGAGTTTTCTAGCACCGCTGTAAACCGTAGATATAGAGAATAACAGGTTACTGTCTTTTGAGAAAGGGTTTCTCAGACGAGGTTAGATATGGTCCTGGAAGGGGCGAGGCTTGCCGAGCCCCTTCCGGACCATATCTAGCCGAATGTGAGAAATCCCTTTCTCAAAATACAGTAACCTGTTATTCTTTTTATCATACCTCTATTATGATTTTGCATCTTATTTTTTTTTAATTCGGGGCGCTAATTTCTGAAAGTACGGTAACCACAAGAGGGTTATACGCTAAAAAAGTAGTCCGAGGGTTTTTACCAATAATTTTATAACACAACACAATTTTTGGTACAATTTGCTTTAACAATTTATTTACTGTGTATTATCATAAATATTCAGCAAAGTCAATTAAACAATACCAACAATTAACATCATCAGTGCTGATCTGGCGTAGGAACATAGTGTTCTCAAGTCACTGACTGAGAAAGGTTGCTTTTCTCAGACAGGCTTTATCAGGCAGTTGTCATAGTAATGGCATGATAAAATCCTGTCTGATATGAAAGAAATTTTAATACTTTATGGACACGCATAACAGCATAACAGATTTTAATGTCCATTTTTCATTAACATTATTATTTTCTTGAAAGTACACCTATTGTATAGGACATGAATTTTAAATGCATGCCCGTGATAGGTCTCCCTTTCCCAGATTCCAGAATGGCACACAGTATCCAACAAATTAAACCATTGTCTGTGTAATTGGCATCTAATAAGATTTGAATTTCAAAACACAACTGCAAAAATATATAAGCAAACTGAAAAATAAAGAAAAAGGAAGTCTCATCTAGATTTGTTGCAGTTCTAATTTTCATATGGTTTTTTTATATATTTTTTTCAAGTATTGAATACATGTGTATTTTGTCTTTGGAATACATTGGCCAATCATTTGAGATAAAATAAAGTTTAAAAAAATTCGTTTGAAATAGAAAATAATGCCGTGATTTCAAACCCCGGTCTTCTTGCATCCACAGGGTCACTTGATTTTATGTTAATGAAAATCAAAATGATTATTATAAAAAGTATTTAAGAATAAACAATTACACAATGCGTTGGCAGTTATTGCAGTTTTCACACATCAATTCATTATATTGTTTCACGTTTTAAACGTTGTGTATACAAGCCCGTAGACTAGTATACACTTAATTAAACAATATCATTTTGATGACAGTAGCTTTATATGAATAACAATTTCATATTTAAATAAACTATTATTTCATTAAATATACAGCCTGTTTGAAATTGACTTTTTATAAACTTATTCATTTGTTAAATAAATCTACTGTTTCTGCACATGAATATCGCATGATGAAAATTTTTAAAAAAGTTCGAAGCCGAAAACGCAAAAGAACGAAGCCGCAAAAACAAGAAGGGATGAAGACGAAAACGTATAAAAACACACAAAAAATGGACAATGATGAAGATGCGAAGACACGTTGGCGAAAACGCAAATATCATCAACTTGAATTAGAGTTTTCGTGTTTTCGTTATCGTGTCTTCGCATCTTCATCATCGTACGATCACAGTTTCGTCCCTTCGCGTTTTTTCTGTTTTCATTTTTTTCTTGTTTTAATTTTTACGTTCCAAATTTAATTATCGTAGGTAATGGGCCTAACGGTACAGTTAAAAAAATATAGTCCATATTTGTTTTACTTGGTTTGAAAATGATTCTTAAAAATTGCAATTTCACGCATCTTCAACTCGAATGAAAGCTACCATGATTTGTGCACTCGTAACTTTTACTATATAAATGTCGCGCCAATGGTGTAATTCTTCAGAAACGGTCTTTTTCAGTATTGTCGTATAGAAAAAAAAAGATAGCTATTTCAACAAAACTATATTCTTTTCAAAATGATTAAACCAAATCTTTGGTATGTCAAAAATTACTGTATGTTTGTACGTAATATTAATATTTCGAGTACTTACTACTATTATTGAACAATTCACGTCAAAGAAAACTAAGTAATAACATAACACACATGGGCTTGATGTCATTTTTTACTTTAGATTATTTAACGTTGTTTATTGAATACAACCGAAGGCCATTCTATGACTAGTTAATCGGCATACAATAATAAGAAATTGTGTTTATTATTTGTGAGTATGAAACAAAGCTTATATAGACAATTGGCAGATGTTCATTATTTTGTTTCATCTTAAACGACAAAGTTTCATTATTTTGGTTCGGCGGTTCTATGGGCAAACTGGCATAAACGACTGTCAAATTTGAAAAGTTAAAAAACATTTCTATTTAGATTTTTTTATATTTTAACTTAAATATTAAAATGTTACAACAGTTTACTACGGCAGAAAAACAATACCAGTAATATTTAAAACAAAATAGTTGGTACATCACTTTCGATCCCTATGCTTATTTATAAAAGTAACGAGTATATGAATTACTGAATTATATAAGTTAAAACTATGATTTTGGGATTATACACCTGAAAATAAGTTAAGCGCACCACGGAAACTTAAATTGGTTGTGATTGAAAGCACTGTCATGAGATGACGACTTAATTGAGCCAAGTAATAGTAATTTGATCAGTAGCGATACCAATTTATGAGTTTAATTTATTCTTAACCAATTTATAGAAGCATAAGCAAATGTGGTATTTTTTACCAAAAATGTGAGTGTTTATAAGTATGGCGTTGGAGCGTTTACAAAACATTTACCGGTGTATATTTTGTTAAATATTGTCGATTACATAACCTAAAATGACATAATGTAGCCAATTTTTTTAATAACGTGTGTAATCGCAACGTGCCCGGATGATAGCCTCAACCCTTCAGGTAAATATTGGCATTCTTGGTGCAGAGCTTTTTCCAGTTGTTGCATGATTACAGGTGGTTCGTACCATTGCCAAAATAATATTTAAATTATCAGTTGTGGTCATGTCAAAATTTAGGCAAAATGTCGGTTGTGCTTAACTTATTTCCAGGTGTATATATAATTTTATCTTGCTATTTCATTTACAGAAAGTAACTGATCTAAATGAGTGTAAAAATGACAAGCATGATTTTGTTCTTATCACACCGAGCTTTTTTTTATCGGTGAAATGACATAACCTAAAAGTACATCACTACATCTAGAAGCAAAAGCAATAAAACATATTCCAAATATCGAATAAAGATCTTTAAATATAATACCTTAATACTAGTTTGTTATCATTAAAATGCCTTACCTTAATGTCAAAGATTCGTGCCGTTTGAATGTTTTACTCTTTTTTATGAACGCATTTCGTATTATAATATATGATGAATACAATGATTGCCTCTACATTTTGAATTAATAAACAATTCTTATGATTTGAAACATCTTCAGTTACTTTATAAAAAATACACCTCACCGATACGCGTAAAAGTTTTGCTTTGCTCACTACAAAACAAAACTTCAATAAGACAGATACGAAAATATTTATAATAAGTAGACAGTCGCTAACTTATAAATAAGAAATTATGAAACTTTTGTAATTGTTTGGCAAAGTTGCAATATTTAACCAATTTGCTTTTTTAAATAGAACATTCGATTATTAATCTTTTAAACCACACTTAGACAGTTTGCATTTTAAATGTTGTACAGATCTTTTTTCAAAAGGACGTTTCATCACAAATTATGCAGCTTGATATTTTTTTCTGTTTATCAATCTGCAATGAAAATAGTTCTTTCTGGCATGATGTTAAATGACAGCTAGAGTTATGTTCTCGAATATGACAATTTATCTACTTAGAAAACCTAATATAATTTTTACCTCCATTTCGAAAATATTAATAAATCAATTTTATATGATTATCAAGTATAATAGTAAAGGATCTTTGAAACATTTATTACAATTTGTAGTCTATCAGTTCTATAAACTGTGGGACTTTGAGCTCTTTCATGTCTGAAACTTACCAAGCTTGCTTACGGAACTAAGGACCGTCTGTGCCTGACATAATGCAGGAAACCTGAAGTTCCTCCGTCAGTAAAGCTGGAAAGTCGCAGTACGACCTATACTATGTTGTTGCGACGTAAAACCTGACCAACTGTATTCGTCGAACCCTTACTACAAGTACAATAAATATAGTTGCTGTATATTTCAAAATCCCTTATTTGACGGATAAACCTCTCATCTGGTCAAAAGACTCCAGGTAGCATTCACCAGAAACAGCTCTCTGTCTCTTCGACCTAACCAGTTTTGTTAGGGAGCTTATTTATATTAAAACAACACTAAATGAGGTTTTTTTATGTTTAAACTATTATAACAATAAAACAACAAATAATGGAGATCGTAATTAAGAACACACAATTCAAACCATTTAAATTGCATTGTTCACAATGACTACAAAATATATATATAGTCATCTCGAAATAACAGTATAAAAATAATACATACGGATTTGCCATAGAAGATTACTTCACAATAATGCATATAAAATAAATTTACAAAGTATTTCTACGAAGAAATAACTACAAATTTAACTTTTTATAAACTGGATGTTAATGCTTTGAATGCAGTGGAAGGAATGGCCAGTTACTTAGAAAATATGTTAGCCTTAATAAACAATGTTTTAAATAACTTTCATACTTATCCATTAGAAAACTTGGGGCGTCCGTGGCCGAGTGGTTAAGGTCGTTTACTTCAAACCACTTGCCCCTCACCGCTGTGGGTTCGAATCCCGACAGGGACTTTGGATTCTTTCATGTGAGGAAGCTATCCAGCTAGCTTACGGAACGTCGGTGGTTCTACTCAGGTGCCCGTTC